>NW_027362083.1:0-235000 GCF_039654945.1 Dendrobates tinctorius
TTCATTCAAAACCTGATTTTTGCTATTGGGCTCTATTGAATAATGAATGTTTTGAATTTTCTCCAAAAGTAAAGTAGTTGCAAACTCATGCTTTTAGAGACTTGTTTGGGCTCATGAGAGGAGTAGAAAAACATCAAAAATTTCAGTCCTGCATGATTCTTCCAAGAAATGTGTGTTCATTGAAACCGCTGGTTTTTGATAGTTTGGGCCCTATTGAATAATGAATGTTTTGAATTTTCTCCAAAAGTAAAGTAGTTGCAAACTCATCCTTTTAGAAACTTGTTTGGGCTCTTGAGAGGAGTAAAAAACCATCAAAAATTTCAATCCTGCATGATTCTACCAAGAAATGTGATTCTTCATTCAAAACCTGATTTTTGCTATTGGGCTCTATTGAATAATGAATGTTTTGAATTTTCTCCAAAAGTAAAGTAGTTGCAAACTCATGCTTTTAGAGACTTGTTTGGGCTCATGAGAGGAGTAGAAAAACATCAAAAATTTCAGTCCTGCATGATTCTACCAAGAAATGTGTGTTCATTGAAACCGCTGGTTTTTGATAGTTTGGGCCCTATTGAATAATGAATGTTTTGAATTTTCTCCAAAAGTAAAGTAGTTGCAAACTCATCCTTTTAGAAACTTGTTTGGGCTGTTAAGAGGAGTAAAAAACCATCAAAAATTTCAATCCTGCATGATTTTACCAAGAAATGTGATTCTTCATTCAAAACCTGATTTTTGCTATTGGGCTCTATTGAATAGTGAATGTTTTGAATTTTCTCCAAAAGTAAAGTAGTTGCAAACTCATGCTTTTAGAAACTTGTTTGGGCTCATGAGAGGAGTAGAAAAACATCAAAAATTTCAGTCCTGCATGATTCTACCAAGAAATGTGTGTTCATTGAAACCGCTGGTTTTTGATAGTTTGGGCCCTATTGAATAATGAATGTTTTGAATTTTCTCCAAAAGTAAAGTAGTTGCAAACTCATCCTTTTAGAAACTTGTTTGGGCTGTTGAGAGGAGTAAAAAACCATCAAAAATTTCAATCCTGCATGATTTTACCAAGAAATGTGATTCTTCATTCAAAACCTGATTTTTGCTATTGGGCTCTATTGAATAATGAATGTTTTGAATTTTCTCCAAAAGTAAAGTAGTTGCAAACTCATGCTTTTAGAGACTTGTTTGGGCTTATGAGAGGAGTAGAAAAACATCAAAAATTTCAGTCCTGCATGATTCTACCAAGAAATGTGTGTTCATTGAAACCGCTGGTTTTTGATAGTTTGGGCCCTATTGAATAATGAATGTTTTGAATTTTCTCCAAAAGTAAAGTAGTTGCAAACTCATCCTTTTAGAAACTTGTTTGGGCTGTTGAGAGGAGTAAAAAACCATCAAAAATTTCAATCCTGCATGATTCTACCAAGAAATGTGATTCTTCATTCAAAACCTGATTTTTGCTATTGGGCTCTATTGAATAATGAATGTTTTGAATTTTCTCCAAAAGTAAAGTAGATGCAAACTCATCCTTTTAGAAACTTGTTTGGGCTGTTGAGAGGAGTAAAAAACCATCAAAAATTTCAATCCTGCATGATTCTACCAAGAACTGTGATTCTTCATTCAACCTGATTTTTGCTATTGGGCTCTATTGAATAATGAATGTTTTGAATTTTCTCCAAAAGTAAAGTAGTTGCAAACTCATGCTTTTAGAGACTTGTTTGGGCTCATGAGAGGAGTAGAAAAACATCAAAAATTTCAGTCCTGCATGATTCTACCAAGAAATGTGTGTTCATTGAAACCGCTGGTTTTTGATAGTTTGGGCCCTATTGAATAATGAATGTTTTGAATTTTCTCCAAAAGTAAAGTAGTTGCAAACTCATCCTTTTAGAAACTTGTTTGGGCTGTTGAGAGGAGTAAAAAACCATCAAAAATTTCAATCCTGCATGATTTTACCAAGAAATGTGATTCTTCATTCAAAACCTGATTTTTGCTATTGGGCTCTATTGAATAATGAATGTTTTGAATTTTCTCCAAAAGTAAAGTAGTTGCAAACTCATGCTTTTAGAGACTTGTTTGGGCTCATGAGAGGAGAAGAAAAACATCAAAAATTTCAGTCCTGCATGATTCTACCAAGAAATGTGTGTTCATTGAAACCGCTGGTTTTTGATAGTTTGGGCCCTATTGAATAATGAATGTTTTGAATTTTCTCCAAAAGTAAAGTAGTTGCAAACTCATCCTTTTAGAAACTTGTTTGGGCTGTTGAGAGGAGTAAAAAACCATCAAAAATTTCAATCCTGCATGATTCTACCAAGAAATGTGATTCTTCATTCAAAACCTGATTTTTGCTATTGGGCTCTATTGAATAATGAATGTTTTGAATTTTCTCCAAAAGTAAAGTAGTTGCAAACTCATCCTTTTAGAAACTTGTTTGGGCTGTTGAGAGGAGTAAAAAACCATCAAAAATTTCAATCCCTTGCATGATTCTACCAAGAAATGTGATTCTTCATTCAAAACCTGATTTTTGCTATTGGGCTCTATTGAATAATGAATGTTTTGAATTTTCTCCAAAAGTAAAGTAGTTGCAAACTCATGCTTTTAGAGACTTGTTTGGGCTCATGAGAGGAGTAGAAAAACATCAAAAATTTCAGTCCTGCATGATTCTACCAAGAAATGTGTGTTCATTGAAACCGCTGGTTTTGATAGTTTGGGCCCTATTGAATAATGAATGTTTTGAATTTTCTCCAAAAGTAAAGTAGTTGCAAACTCATCCTTTTAGAAACTTGTTTGGGCTGTTGAGAGGAGTAAAAAACCATCAAAAATTTCAATCCTGCATGATTCTACCAAGAAATGTGATTCTTCATTCAAAACCTGATTTTTGCTATTGGGCTCTATTGAATAATGAATGTTTTGAATTTTCTCCAAAAGTAAAGTAGTTGCAAACTCATGCTTTTAGAAACTTGTTTGGGCTCATGAGAGGAGTAGAAAAACATCAAAAATTTCAGTCCTGCATGATTCTACCAAGAAATGTGTGTTCATTGAAACCGCTGGTTTTTGATAGTTTGGGCCTTATTGAATAATGAATGTTTTGAATTTTCTCCAAAAGTAAAGTAGTTGCAAACTCATCCTTTTAGAAACTTGTTTGGGCTGTTGAGAGGAGTAAAAAAACCATCAAAAATTTCAATCCTGCATGATTTTACCAAGAAATGTGATTCTTCATTCAAAACCTGATTTTTGCTATTGGGCTCTATTGAATAATGAATGTTTTGAATTTTCTCCAAAAGTAAAGTAGTTGCAAACTCATGCTTTAGAGACTTGTTTGGGCTTATGAGAGGAGTAGAAAAACATCAAAAATTTCAGTCCTGCATGATTCTACCAAGAAATGTGTGTTCATTGAAACCGCTGGTTTTGATAGTTTGGGCCCTATTGAATAATGAATGTTTTCAATTTTCTCCAAAAGTAAAGTAGTTGCAAACTCATCCTTTTAGAAACTTGTTTGGGCTGTTGAGAGGAGTAAAAAACCATCAAAAATTTCAATCCTGCAAGATTCTACCAAGAAATGTGATTCTTCATTCAAAACCTGATTTTTGCTATTGGGCTCTATTGAATAATGAATGTTTTGAATTTTCTCCAAAAGTAAAGTAGTTGCAAACTCATCCTTTTAGAAACTTGTTTGGGCTGTTGAGAGGAGTAAAAAACCATCAAAAATTTCAATCCTGCATGATTCTACCAAGAACTGTGATTCTTCATTCAAAACCTGATTTTTGCTATTGGGCTCTATTGAATAATGAATGTTTTGAATTTTCTCCAAAAGTAAAGTAGTTGCAAACTCATGCTTTTAGAGTCTTGTTTGGGCTCATGAGAGGAGTAGAAAAACATCAAAAATTTCAGTCCTGCATGATTCTACCAAGAAATGTGTGTTCATTGAAACCGCTGGTTTTTGATAGTTTGGGCCCTATTGAATAATGAATGTTTTGAATTTTCTCCAAAAGTAAAGTAGTTGCAAACTCATCCTTTTAGAAACTTGTTTGGGCTGTTGAGAGGAGTAAAAAACCATCAAAAATTTCAATCCTGCATGATTTTACCAAGAAATGTGATTCTTCATTCAAAACCTGATTTTTGCTATTGGGCTCTATTGAATAGTGAATGTTTTGAATTTTCTCCAAAAGTAAAGTAGTTGCAAACTCATGCTTTTAGAAACTTGTTTGGGCTCATGAGAGGAGTAGAAAAACATCAAAAATTTCAGTCCTGCATGATTCTACCAAGAAATGTGTGTTCATTGAAACCGCTGGTTTTTGATAGTTTGGGCCCTATTGAATAATGAATGTTTTGAATTTTCTCCAAAAGTAAAGTAGTTGCAAACTCATCCTTTTAGAAACTTGTTTGGGCTGTTGAGAGGAGTAAAAAACCATCAAAAATTTCAATCCTGCATGATTTTACCAAGAAATGTGATTCTTCATTCAAAACCTGATTTTTGCTATTGGGCTCTATTGAATAATGAATGTTTTGAATTTTCTCCAAAAGTAAAGTAGTTGCAAACTCATGCTTTTAGAGACTTGTTTGGGCTCATGAGAGGAGTAGAAAAACATCAAAAATTTCAGTCCTGCATGATTCTACCAAGAAATGTGTGTTCATTGAAACCGCTGGTTTTTGATAGTTTGGGCCCTATTGAATAATGAATGTTTTGAATTTTCTCCAAAAGTAAAGTAGTTGCAAACTCATCCTTTTAGAAACTTGTTTGGGCTGTTAAGAGGAGTAAAAAACCATCAAAAATTTCAATCCTGCATGATTTTACCAAGAAATGTGATTCTTCATTCAAAACCTGATTTTTGCTATTGGGCTCTATTGAATAGTGAATGTTTTGAATTTTCTCCAAAAGTAAAGTAGTTGCAAACTCATGCTTTTAGAAACTTGTTTGGGCTCATGAGAGGAGTAGAAAAACATCAAAAATTTCAGTCCTGCATGATTCTACCAAGAAATGTGTGTTCATTGAAACCGCTGGTTTTTGATAGTTTGGGCCCTATTGAATAATGAATGTTTTGAATTTTCTCCAAAAGTAAAGTAGTTGCAAACTCATCCTTTTAGAAACTTGTTTGGGCTGTTGAGAGGAGTAAAAAACCATCAAAAATTTCAATCCTGCATGATTTTACCAAGAAATGTGATTCTTCATTCAAAACCTGATTTTTGCTATTGGGCTCTATTGAATAATGAATGTTTTGAATTTTCTCCAAAAGTAAAGTAGTTGCAAACTCATGCTTTTAGAGACTTGTTTGGGCTTATGAGAGGAGTAGAAAAACATCAAAAATTTCAGTCCTGCATGATTCTACCAAGAAATGTGTGTTCATTGAAACCGCTGGTTTTTGATAGTTTGGGCCCTATTGAATAATGAATGTTTTGAATTTTCTCCAAAAGTAAAGTAGTTGCAAACTCATCCTTTTAGAAACTTGTTTGGGCTGTTGAGAGGAGTAAAAAACCATCAAAAATTTCAATCCTGCATGATTCTACCAAGAAATGTGATTCTTCATTCAAAACCTGATTTTTGCTATTGGGCTCTATTGAATAATGAATGTTTTGAATTTTCTCCAAAAGTAAAGTAGATGCAAACTCATCCTTTTAGAAACTTGTTTGGGCTGTTGAGAGGAGTAAAAAACCATCAAAAATTTCAATCCTGCATGATTCTACCAAGAACTGTGATTCTTCATTCAAAACCTGATTTTTGCTATTGGGCTCTATTGAATAATGAATGTTTTGAATTTTCTCCAAAAGTAAAGTAGTTGCAAACTCATGCTTTTAGAGACTTGTTTGGGCTCATGAGAGGAGTAGAAAAACATCAAAAATTTCAGTCCTGCATGATTCTACCAAGAAATGTGTGTTCATTGAAACCGCTGGTTTTTGATAGTTTGGGCCCTATTGAATAATGAATGTTTTGAATTTTCTCCAAAAGTAAAGTAGTTGCAAACTCATCCTTTTAGAAACTTGTTTGGGCTGTTGAGAGGAGTAAAAAACCATCAAAAATTTCAATCCTGCATGATTTTACCAAGAAATGTGATTCTTCATTCAAAACCTGATTTTTGCTATTGGGCTCTATTGAATAGTGAATGTTTTGAATTTTCTCCAAAAGTAAAGTAGTTGCAAACTCATGCTTTTAGAAACTTGTTTGGGCTCATGAGAGGAGTAGAAAAACATCAAAAATTTCAGTCCTGCATGATTCTACCAAGAAATGTGTGTTCATTGAAACCGCTGGTTTTTGATAGTTTGGGCCCTATTGAATAATGAATGTTTTGAATTTTCTCCAAAAGTAAAGTAGTTGCAAACTCATCCTTTTAGAAACTTGTTTGGGCTGTTGAGAGGAGTAAAAAACCATCAAAAATTTCAATCCTGCATGATTTTACCAAGAAATGTGATTCTTCATTCAAAACCTGATTTTTGCTATTGGGCTCTATTGAATAATGAATGTTTTGAATTTTCTCCAAAAGTAAAGTAGTTGCAAACTCATGCTTTTAGAGACTTGTTTGGGCTCATGAGAGGAGTAGAAAAACATCAAAAATTTCAGTCCTGCATGATTCTACCAAGAAATGTGTGTTCATTGAAACCGCTGGTTTTTGATAGTTTGGGCCCTATTGAATAATGAATGTTTTGAATTTTCTCCAAAAGTAAAGTAGTTGCAAACTCATCCTTTTAGAAACTTGTTTGGGCTGTTGAGAGGAGTAAAAAACCATCAAAAATTTCAATCCTGCATGATTCTACCAAGAAATGTGATTCTTCATTCAAAACCTGATTTTTGCTATTGGGCTCTATTGAATAATGAATGTTTTGAATTTTCTCCAAAAGTAAAGTAGTTGCAAACTCATCCTTTTAGAAACTTGTTTGGGCTGTTGAGAGGAGTAAAAAACCATCAAAAATTTCAATCCTGCATGATTCTACCAAGAAATGTGATTCTTCATTCAAAACCTGATTTTTGCTATTGGGCTCTATTGAATAATGAATGTTTTGAATTTTCTCCAAAAGTAAAGTAGTTGCAAACTCATGCTTTTAGAGACTTGTTTGGGCTCATGAGAGGAGAAGAAAAACATCAAAAATTTCAGTCCTGCATGATTCTACCAAGAAATGTGTGTTCATTGAAACCGCTGGTTTTTGATAGTTTGGGCCCTATTGAATAATGAATGTTTTGAATTTTCTCCAAAAGTAAAGTAGTTGCAAACTCATCCTTTTAGAAACTTGTTTGGGCTGTTGAGAGGAGTAAAAAACCATCAAAAATTTCAATCCTGCATGATTCTACCAAGAAATGTGATTCTTCATTCAAAACCTGATTTTTGCTATTGGGCTCTATTGAATAATGAATGTTTTGAATTTTCTCCAAAAGTAAAGTAGTTGCAAACTCATGCTTTTAGAAACTTGTTTGGGCTCATGAGAGGAGTAGAAAAACATCAAAAATTTCAGTCCTGCATGATTCTACCAAGAAATGTGTGTTCATTGAAACCGCTGGTTTTTGATAGTTTGGGCCTTATTGAATAATGAATGTTTTGAATTTTCTCCAAAAGTAAAGTAGTTGCAAACTCATCCTTTTAGAAACTTGTTTGGGCTGTTGAGAGGAGTAAAAAACCATCAAAAATTTCAATCCTGCATGATTTTACCAAGAAATGTGATTCTTCATTCAAAACCTGATTTTTGCTATTGGGCTCTATTGAATAATGAATGTTTTGAATTTTCTCCAAAAGTAAAGTAGTTGCAAACTCATGCTTTTAGAGACTTGTTTGGGCTTATGAGAGGAGTAGAAAAACATCAAAAATTTCAGTCCTGCATGATTCTACCAAGAAATGTGTGTTCATTGAAACCGCTGGTTTTTGATAGTTTGGGCCCTATTGAATAATGAATGTTTTCAATTTTCTCCAAAAGTAAAGTAGTTGCAAACTCATCCTTTTAGAAACTTGTTTGGGCTGTTGAGAGGAGTAAAAAACCATCAAAAATTTCAATCCTGCAAGATTCTACCAAGAAATGTGATTCTTCATTCAAAACCTGATTTTTGCTATTGGGCTCTATTGAATAATGAATGTTTTGAATTTTCTCCAAAAGTAAAGTAGTTGCAAACTCATCCTTTTAGAAACTTGTTTGGGCTGTTGAGAGGAGTAAAAAACCATCAAAAATTTCAATCCTGCATGATTCTACCAAGAACTGTGATTCTTCATTCAAAACCTGATTTTTGCTATTGGGCTCTATTGAATAATGAATGTTTTGAATTTTCTCCAAAAGTAAAGTAGTTGCAAACTCATGCTTTTAGAGTCTTGTTTGGGCTCATGAGAGGAGTAGAAAAACATCAAAAATTTCAGTCCTGCATGATTCTACCAAGAAATGTGTGTTCATTGAAACCGCTGGTTTTTGATAGTTTGGGCCCTATTGAATAATGAATGTTTTGAATTTTCTCCAAAAGTAAAGTAGTTGCAAACTCATCCTTTTAGAAACTTGTTTGGGCTGTTGAGAGGAGTAAAAAACCATCAAAAATTTCAATCCTGCATGATTTTACCAAGAAATGTGATTCTTCATTCAAAACCTGATTTTTGCTATTGGGCTCTATTGAATAGTGAATGTTTTGAATTTTCTCCAAAAGTAAAGTAGTTGCAAACTCATGCTTTTAGAAACTTGTTTGGGCTCATGAGAGGAGTAGAAAAACATCAAAAATTTCAGTCCTGCATGATTCTACCAAGAAATGTGTGTTCATTGAAACCGCTGGTTTTTGATAGTTTGGGCCCTATTGAATAATGAATGTTTTGAATTTTCTCCAAAAGTAAAGTAGTTGCAAACTCATCCTTTTAGAAACTTGTTTGGGCTGTTGAGAGGAGTAAAAAACCATCAAAAATTTCAATCCTGCATGATTTTACCAAGAAATGTGATTCTTCATTCAAAACCTGATTTTTGCTATTGGGCTCTATTGAATAATGAATGTTTTGAATTTTCTCCAAAAGTAAAGTAGTTGCAAACTCATGCTTTTAGAGACTTGTTTGGGCTCATGAGAGGAGTAGAAAAACATCAAAAATTTCAGTCCTGCATGATTCTACCAAGAAATGTGTGTTCATTGAAACCGCTGGTTTTTGATAGTTTGGGCCCTATTGAATAATGAATGTTTTGAATTTTCTCCAAAAGTAAAGTAGTTGCAAACTCATCCTTTTAGAAACTTGTTTGGGCTGTTAAGAGGAGTAAAAAACCATCAAAAATTTCAATCCTGCATGATTTTACCAAGAAATGTGATTCTTCATTCAAAACCTGATTTTTGCTATTGGGCTCTATTGAATAGTGAATGTTTTGAATTTTCTCCAAAAGTAAAGTAGTTGCAAACTCATGCTTTTAGAAACTTGTTTGGGCTCATGAGAGGAGTAGAAAAACATCAAAAATTTCAGTCCTGCATGATTCTACCAAGAAATGTGTGTTCATTGAAACCGCTGGTTTTTGATAGTTTGGGCCCTATTGAATAATGAATGTTTTGAATTTTCTCCAAAAGTAAAGTAGTTGCAAACTCATCCTTTTAGAAACTTGTTTGGGCTGTTGAGAGGAGTAAAAAACCATCAAAAATTTCAATCCTGCATGATTTTACCAAGAAATGTGATTCTTCATTCAAAACCTGATTTTTGCTATTGGGCTCTATTGAATAATGAATGTTTTGAATTTTCTCCAAAAGTAAAGTAGTTGCAAACTCATGCTTTTAGAGACTTGTTTGGGCTTATGAGAGGAGTAGAAAAACATCAAAAATTTCAGTCCTGCATGATTCTACCAAGAAATGTGTGTTCATTGAAACCGCTGGTTTTTGATAGTTTGGGCCCTATTGAATAATGAATGTTTTGAATTTTCTCCAAAAGTAAAGTAGTTGCAAACTCATCCTTTTAGAAACTTGTTTGGGCTGTTGAGAGGAGTAAAAAACCATCAAAAATTTCAATCCTGCATGATTCTACCAAGAAATGTGATTCTTCATTCAAAACCTGATTTTTGCTATTGGGCTCTATTGAATAATGAATGTTTTGAATTTTCTCCAAAAGTAAAGTAGATGCAAACTCATCCTTTTAGAAACTTGTTTGGGCTGTTGAGAGGAGTAAAAAACCATCAAAAATTTCAATCCTGCATGATTCTACCAAGAACTGTGATTCTTCATTCAAAACCTGATTTTTGCTATTGGGCTCTATTGAATAATGAATGTTTTGAATTTTCTCCAAAAGTAAAGTAGTTGCAAACTCATGCTTTTAGAGACTTGTTTGGGCTCATGAGAGGAGTAGAAAAACATCAAAAATTTCAGTCCTGCATGATTCTACCAAGAAATGTGTGTTCATTGAAACCGCTGGTTTTTGATAGTTTGGGCCCTATTGAATAATGAATGTTTTGAATTTTCTCCAAAAGTAAAGTAGTTGCAAACTCATCCTTTTAGAAACTTGTTTGGGCTGTTGAGAGGAGTAAAAAACCATCAAAAATTTCAATCCTGCATGATTTTACCAAGAAATGTGATTCTTCATTCAAAACCTGATTTTTGCTATTGGGCTCTATTGAATAGTGAATGTTTTGAATTTTCTCCAAAAGTAAAGTAGTTGCAAACTCATGCTTTTAGAAACTTGTTTGGGCTCATGAGAGGAGTAGAAAAACATCAAAAATTTCAGTCCTGCATGATTCTACCAAGAAATGTGTGTTCATTGAAACCGCTGGTTTTTGATAGTTTGGGCCCTATTGAATAATGAATGTTTTGAATTTTCTCCAAAAGTAAAGTAGTTGCAAACTCATCCTTTTAGAAACTTGTTTGGGCTGTTGAGAGGAGTAAAAAACCATCAAAAATTTCAATCCTGCATGATTTTACCAAGAAATGTGATTCTTCATTCAAAACCTGATTTTTGCTATTGGGCTCTATTGAATAATGAATGTTTTGAATTTTCTCCAAAAGTAAAGTAGTTGCAAACTCATGCTTTTAGAGACTTGTTTGGGCTCATGAGAGGAGTAGAAAAACATCAAAAATTTCAGTCCTGCATGATTCTACCAAGAAATGTGTGTTCATTGAAACCGCTGGTTTTTGATAGTTTGGGCCCTATTGAATAATGAATGTTTTGAATTTTCTCCAAAAGTAAAGTAGTTGCAAACTCATCCTTTTAGAAACTTGTTTGGGCTGTTGAGAGGAGTAAAAAACCATCAAAAATTTCAATCCTGCATGATTCTACCAAGAAATGTGATTCTTCATTCAAAACCTGATTTTTGCTATTGGGCTCTATTGAATAATGAATGTTTTGAATTTTCTCCAAAAGTAAAGTAGTTGCAAACTCATGCTTTTAGAGACTTGTTTGGGCTCATGAGAGGAGTAGAAAAACATCAAAAATTTCAGTCCTGCATGATTCTACCAAGAAATGTGTGTTCATTGAAACCGCTGGTTTTTGATAGTTTGGGCCCTATTGAATAATGAATGTTTTGAATTTTCTCCAAAAGTAAAGTAGTTGCAAACTCATCCTTTTAGAAACTTGTTTGGGCTGTTGAGAGGAGTAAAAAACCATCAAAAATTTCAATCCTGCATGATTCTACCAAGAAATGTGATTCTTCATTCAAAACCTGATTTTTGCTATTGGGCTCTATTGAATAATGAATGTTTTGAATTTTCTCCAAAAGTAAAGTAGTTGCAAACTCATGCTTTTAGAAACTTGTTTGGGCTCATGAGAGGAGTAGAAAAACATCAAAAATTTCAGTCCTGCATGATTCTACCAAGAAATGTGTGTTCATTGAAACCGCTGGTTTTTGATAGTTTGGGCCTTATTGAATAATGAATGTTTTGAATTTTCTCCAAAAGTAAAGTAGTTGCAAACTCATCCTTTTAGAAACTTGTTTGGGCTGTTGAGAGGAGTAAAAAACCATCAAAAATTTCAATCCTGCATGATTTTACCAAGAAATGTGATTCTTCATTCAAAACCTGATTTTTGCTATTGGGCTCTATTGAATAATGAATGTTTTGAATTTTCTCCAAAAGTAAAGTAGTTGCAAACTCATGCTTTTAGAGACTTGTTTGGGCTTATGAGAGGAGTAGAAAAACATCAAAAATTTCAGTCCTGCATGATTCTACCAAGAAATGTGTGTTCATTGAAACCGCTGGTTTTTGATAGTTTGGGCCCTATTGAATAATGAATGTTTTGAATTTTCTCCAAAAGTAAAGTAGTTGCAAACTCATCCTTTTAGAAACTTGTTTGGGCTGTTGAGAGGAGTAAAAAACCATCAAAAATTTCAATCCTGCAAGATTCTACCAAGAAATGTGATTCTTCATTCAAAACCTGATTTTTGCTATTGGGCTCTATTGAATAATGAATGTTTTGAATTTTCTCCAAAAGTAAAGTAGTTGCAAACTCATCCTTTTAGAAACTTGTTTGGGCTGTTGAGAGGAGTAAAAAACCATCAAAAATTTCAATCCTGCATGATTCTACCAAGAACTGTGATTCTTCATTCAAAACCTGATTTTTGCTATTGGGCTCTATTGAATAATGAATGTTTTGAATTTTCTCCAAAAGTAAAGTAGTTGCAAACTCATGCTTTTAGAGTCTTGTTTGGGCTCATGAGAGGAGTAGAAAAACATCAAAAATTTCAGTCCTGCATGATTCTACCAAGAAATGTGTGTTCATTGAAACCGCTGGTTTTTGATAGTTTGGGCCCTATTGAATAATGAATGTTTTGAATTTTCTCCAAAAGTAAAGTAGTTGCAAACTCATCCTTTTAGAAACTTGTTTGGGCTGTTGAGAGGAGTAAAAAACCATCAAAAATTTCAATCCTGCATGATTTTACCAAGAAATGTGATTCTTCATTCAAAACCTGATTTTTGCTATTGGGCTCTATTGAATAGTGAATGTTTTGAATTTTCTCCAAAAGTAAAGTAGTTGCAAACTCATGCTTTTAGAAACTTGTTTGGGCTCATGAGAGGAGTAGAAAAACATCAAAAATTTCAGTCCTGCATGATTCTACCAAGAAATGTGTGTTCATTGAAACCGCTGGTTTTTGATAGTTTGGGCCCTATTGAATAATGAATGTTTTGAATTTTCTCCAAAAGTAAAGTAGTTGCAAACTCATCCTTTTAGAAACTTGTTTGGGCTGTTGAGAGGAGTAAAAAACCATCAAAAATTTCAATCCTGCATGATTTTACCAAGAAATGTGATTCTTCATTCAAAACCTGATTTTTGCTATTGGGCTCTATTGAATAATGAATGTTTTGAATTTTCTCCAAAAGTAAAGTAGTTGCAAACTCATGCTTTTAGAGACTTGTTTGGGCTCATGAGAGGAGTTAGAAAAACATCAAAAATTTCAGTCCTGCATGATTCTACCAAGAAATGTGTGTTCATTGAAACCGCTGGTTTTTGATAGTTTGGGCCCTATTGAATAATGAATGTTTTGAATTTTCTCCAAAAGTAAAGTAGTTGCAAACTCATCCTTTTAGAAACTTGTTTGGGCTGTTGAGAGGAGTAAAAAACCATCAAAAATTTCAATCCTGCATGATTCTACCAAGAAATGTGATTCTTCATTCAAAACCTGATTTTTGCTATTGGGCTCTATTGAATAATGAATGTTTTGAATTTTCTCCAAAAGTAAAGTAGTTGCAAACTCATGCTTTTAGAGACTTGTTTGGGCTCATGAGAGGAGTAGAAAAACATCAAAAATTTCAGTCCTGCATGATTCTTCCAAGAAATGTGTGTTCATTGAAACCGCTGGTTTTTGATAGTTTGGGCCCTATTGAATAATGAATGTTTTGAATTTTCTCCAAAAGTAAAGTAGTTGCAAACTCATCCTTTTAGAAACTTGTTTGGGCTGTTGAGAGGAGTAAAAAACCATCAAAAATTTCAATCCTGCATGATTCTACCAAGAAATGTGATTCTTCATTCAAAACCTGATTTTTGCTATTGGGCTCTATTGAATAATGAATGTTTTGAATTTTCTCCAAAAGTAAAGTAGTTGCAAACTCATGCTTTTAGAGACTTGTTTGGGCTCATGAGAGGAGTAGAAAAACATCAAAAATTTCAGTCCTGCATGATTCTACCAAGAAATGTGTGTTCATTGAAACCGCTGGTTTTTGATAGTTTGGGCCCTATTGAATAATGAATGTTTTGAATTTTCTCCAAAAGTAAAGTAGTTGCAAACTCATCCTTTTAGAAACTTGTTTGGGCTGTTGAGAGGAGTAAAAAACCATCAAAAATTTCAATCCTGCATGATTTTACCAAGAAATGTGATTCTTCATTCAAAACCTGATTTTTGCTATTGGGCTCTATTGAATAGTGAATGTTTTGAATTTTCTCCAAAAGTAAAGTAGTTGCAAACTCATGCTTTTAGAAACTTGTTTGGGCTCATGAGAGGAGTAGAAAAACATCAAAAATTTCAGTCCTGCATGATTCTACCAAGAAATGTGTGTTCATTGAAACCGCTGGTTTTTGATAGTTTGGGCCCTATTGAATAATGAATGTTTTGAATTTTCTCCAAAAGTAAAGTAGTTGCAAACTCATCCTTTTAGAAACTTGTTTGGGCTGTTGAGAGGAGTAAAAAACCATCAAAAATTTCAATCCTGCATGATTTTACCAAGAAATGTGATTCTTCATTCAAAACCTGATTTTTGCTATTGGGCTCTATTGAATAATGAATGTTTTGAATTTTCTCCAAAAGTAAAGTAGTTGCAAACTCATGCTTTTAGAGACTTGTTTGGGCTTATGAGAGGAGTAGAAAAACATCAAAAATTTCAGTCCTGCATGATTCTACCAAGAAATGTGTGTTCATTGAAACCGCTGGTTTTTGATAGTTTGGGCCCTATTGAATAATGAATGTTTTGAATTTTCTCCAAAAGTAAAGTAGTTGCAAACTCATCCTTTTAGAAACTTGTTTGGGCTGTTGAGAGGAGTAAAAAACCATCAAAAATTTCAATCCTGCATGATTCTACCAAGAAATGTGATTCTTCATTCAAAACCTGATTTTTGCTATTGGGCTCTATTGAATAATGAATGTTTTGAATTTTCTCCAAAAGTAAAGTAGATGCAAACTCATCCTTTTAGAAACTTGTTTGGGCTGTTGAGAGGAGTAAAAAACCATCAAAAATTTCAATCCTGCATGATTCTACCAAGAACTGTGATTCTTCATTCAAAACCTGATTTTTGCTATTGGGCTCTATTGAATAATGAATGTTTTGAATTTTCTCCAAAAGTAAAGTAGTTGCAAACTCATGCTTTTAGAGACTTGTTTGGGCTCATGAGAGGAGTAGAAAAACATCAAAAATTTCAGTCCTGCATGATTCTACCAAGAAATGTGTGTTCATTGAAACCGCTGGTTTTTGATAGTTTGGGCCCTATTGAATAATGAATGTTTTGAATTTTCTCCAAAAGTAAAGTAGTTGCAAACTCATCCTTTTAGAAACTTGTTTGGGCTGTTGAGAGGAGTAAAAAACCATCAAAAATTTCAATCCTGCATGATTTTACCAAGAAATGTGATTCTTCATTCAAAACCTGATTTTTGCTATTGGGCTCTATTGAATAGTGAATGTTTTGAATTTTCTCCAAAAGTAAAGTAGTTGCAAACTCATGCTTTTAGAAACTTGTTTGGGCTCATGAGAGGAGTAGAAAAACATCAAAAATTTCAGTCCTGCATGATTCTACCAAGAAATGTGTGTTCATTGAAACCGCTGGTTTTTGATAGTTTGGGCCCTATTGAATAATGAATGTTTTGAATTTTCTCCAAAAGTAAAGTAGTTGCAAACTCATCCTTTTAGAAACTTGTTTGGGCTGTTGAGAGGAGTAAAAAACCATCAAAAATTTCAATCCTGCATGATTTTACCAAGAAATGTGATTCTTCATTCAAAACCTGATTTTTGCTATTGGGCTCTATTGAATAATGAATGTTTTGAATTTTCTCCAAAAGTAAAGTAGTTGCAAACTCATGCTTTTAGAGACTTGTTTGGGCTCATGAGAGGAGTAGAAAAACATCAAAAATTTCAGTCCTGCATGATTCTACCAAGAAATGTGTGTTCATTGAAACCGCTGGTTTTTGATAGTTTGGGCCCTATTGAATAATGAATGTTTTGAATTTTCTCCAAAAGTAAAGTAGTTGCAAACTCATCCTTTTAGAAACTTGTTTGGGCTGTTGAGAGGAGTAAAAAACCATCAAAAATTTCAATCCTGCATGATTTTACCAAGAAATGTGATTCTTCATTCAAAATCTGATTTTTGCTATTGGGCTCTATTGAATAGTGAATGTTTTGAATTTTCTCCAAAAGTAAAGTAGTTGCAAACTCATGCTTTTAGAAACTTGTTTGGGCTCATGAGAGGAGTAGAAAAACATCAAAAATTTCAGTCCTGCATGATTCTACCAAGAAATGTGTGTTCATTGAAACCGCTGGTTTTTGATAGTTTGGGCCCTATTGAATAATGAATGTTTTGAATTTTCTCCAAAAGTAAAGTAGTTGCAAACTCATCCTTTTAGAAACTTGTTTGGGCTGTTGAGAGGAGTAAAAAACCATCAAAAATTTCAATCCTGCATGATTTTACCAAGAAATGTGATTCTTCATTCAAAACCTGATTTTTGCTATTGGGCTCTATTGAATAATGAATGTTTTGAATTTTCTCCAAAAGTATAGTTGCAAACTCATGCTTTTAGAGACTTGTTTGGGCTCATGAGAGGAGTAGAAAAACATCAAAAATTTCAGTCCTGCATGATTCTACCAAGAAATGTGTGTTCATTGAAACCGCTGGTTTTTGATAGTTTGGGCCCTATTGAATAATGAATGTTTTGAATTTTCTCCAAAAGTAAAGTAGTTGCAAACTCATCCTTTTAGAAACTTGTTTGGGCTGTTGAGAGGAGTAAAAAACCATCAAAAATTTCAATCCTGCATGATTCTAGCAAGAAATGTGATTCTTCATTCAAAACCTGATTTTTGCTATTGGGCTCTATTGAATAATGAATGTTTTGAATTTTCTCCAAAAGTAAAGTAGTTGCAAACTCATGCTTTTAGAGACTTGTTTGGGCTCATGAGAGGAGTAGAAAAACATCAAAAATTTCAGTCCTGCATGATTCTTCCAAGAAATGTGTGTTCATTGAAACCGCTGGTTTTTGATAGTTTGGGCCCTATTGAATAATGAATGTTTTAAATTTTCTCCAAAAGTAAAGTAGTTGCAAACTCATCCTTTTAGAAACTTGTTTGGGCTGTTGAGAGGAGTAAAAAACCATCAAAAATTTCAATCCTGCATGATTCTACCAAGAAATGTGATTCTTCATTCAAAACCTGATTTTTGCTATTGGGCTCTATTGAATAATGAATGTTTTGAATTTTCTCCAAAAGTAAAGTAGTTGCAAACTCATGCTTTTAGAGACTTGTTTGGGCTCATGAGAGGAGTAGAAAAACATCAAAAATTTCAGTCCTGCATGATTCTTCCAAGAAATGTGTGTTCATTGAAACCGCTGGTTTTTGATAGTTTGGGCCCTATTGAATAATGAATGTTTTGAATTTTCTCCAAAAGTAAAGTAGTTGCAAACTCATCCTTTTAGAAACTTGTTTGGGCTGTTGAGAGGAGTAAAAAACCATCAAAAATTTCAATCCTGCATGATTCTACCAAGAAATGTGATTCTTCATTCAAAACCTGATTTTTGCTATTGGGCTCTATTGAATAATGAATGTTTTGAATTTTCTCCAAAAGTAAAGTAGTTGCAAACTCATGCTTTTAGAGACTTGTTTGGGCTCATGAGAGGAGTAGAAAAACATCAAAAATTTCAGTCCTGCATGATTCTACCAAGAAATGTGTGTTCATTGAAACCGCTGGTTTTTGATAGTTTGGGCCCTATTGAATAATGAATGTTTTGAATTTTCTCCAAAAGTAAAGTAGTTGCAAACTCATCCTTTTAGAAACTTGTTTGGGCTGTTAAGAGGAGTAAAAAACCATCAAAAATTTCAATCCTGCATGATTTTACCAAGAAATGTGATTCTTCATTCAAAACCTGATTTTTGCTATTGGGCTCTATTGAATAGTGAATGTTTTGAATTTTCTCCAAAAGTAAAGTAGTTGCAAACTCATGCTTTTAGAAACTTGTTTGGGCTCATGAGAGGAGTAGAAAAACATCAAAAATTTCAGTCCTGCATGATTCTACCAAGAAATGTGTGTTCATTGAAACCGCTGGTTTTTGATAGTTTGGGCCCTATTGAATAATGAATGTTTTGAATTTTCTTAAACAATATTTTTATTGAGTTTTCAAAATAATAGGAATGTATAAACATACCTCATATATATCATGTTCGAATAGAGTCAAGATAATGTACATCAGGACATCATCATATGGTATCTGAACATCATATCATCATTTAAAGTATGTACAATTAACATTAATTGAAATAGATTTGAAAAACAATTACAACAGTACAGGCAAACACCAAATACATGTGAAATTTTGGCACACAAAAAGAGCAAAAATCAAGATATCAAGATATAAATTCTTCTTCTATCTTAGATTTGAGTTTCAACCATCTATGCCATCTGTCGTCAAATAACTTTATTGACATATTGTTAATATAATGAATTTTTTCATAAACACAATGTTTGTCCACCAACATGATCAATGTGGCAATGTTCGGAGGTTGCTTGTTGTTCCAACCTTTCGCTATAAGGTATATTGCAGACATGAGTATGTGGGCAACCAAATACTTTGTTGTTTTGAATCTGCAAATATCTATGAGTAGTAAGGCCAAGGCAGGGTGCAACTGAACACGCCAGTTGCATATGATCGAAATCAAATTGGAGACCTTAAGCCAGTATGGTTTCAGTACCGGGCATCCCCAGAAAATATGGAGTAAGTCAGCCTGAGACCCGCATCCCCGCCAACACAGATCAGATCCCCCTTCCCCAAAATGTTTAATCCTGTTTGGGGTCAAGTAATATCTGTGGACTAGTTTGTAATGTGTTTCCAAAATGTTCATGCAATTTGTAGACCTCACTGCAGTCTTAAAAGACAATGTCCACTGTGGGGCACAAATCTGCTTCTGCAGAGTAGTCTCCCATTTTTCAAAGCATCCACCCTTAGAAAAGGTGTATTTGCCGGTCAGGAAGTTATACAGGGGTTTAAGAGAGCTCTTGTGCCTGGGGGTTGTGCTGGTTAGGAAATTATAAATGGTATGGTTGACCAAAACTATCTTGCAGAAATATCTCTTAAATTTGTTATATTCCTCTTTGAGTATGAGGTATTTCATATATTCCGTATTAGGGATTTTAAATTTAGCCTTGACCAACTCAAAAGGCATGACTTTATTATTGTCCAATAAATCATCCACATAAGCAATGGGGAATGTTTTCCAGTTATCAAACATGGGTCTCAAAGAAACCTTGACAGGTGCCAAAAAGTGAAGTCTCAGTCTTTTGGTTGAAACAGGGGAGACATTAAACCTTCTCCTGCACATATGTGACCAGCTCTGCACAGAGGCTCTGAGTATTGGGTTTTCTATGTCTCCAATCTCTCCTCTGTGCAGAAGAAAATAGGAAACATAAAGTGTCGGTTCTTTATTAGGCATTAAATCTCTTTCAATTTTTGGCCATCCCAATTCTGTCTGTTCTGTGAGCCACATTTTTGTCAATTCAGTTGTGGTGGCAAAGTAATACGCCTCCAAGTCTGGAAGGGCTATCCCCCCATTTTCTCTAGATTTAAGTAGTGTGTGTTTCTTTACCCTAGGCTTTTTATTATTCCAAATAAATCTGTTCATTTGATGAGTTAATTTTTGTATGTGTTGCATTGATAAAGGCAGAGGGACATTCCTGTACAAAAACAACACCTTTGGGAGGCAGAACATCTTATATAGTACTATTCTTCCCAACCAAGTGGCTGGGGTTTTTGACAATTCTCCCAACTTAGTGTCAAGGGATTTCAAAAGGCTATCTATGTTTACCTCACTTGTGTGTGTGAGGTCGCTTGTGAGCCAAATTCCTAGATATGGGATTTTAGTGCAGTCCCAAGTAAAAGGGTACTTATCTTGTAATTGCTGTTTTATAGGGGCTGAAATAAATAGTGACAAAACGTTAGTCTTTTTTACATTGAGTTTATAATATGATATTGAACCAAACAACTCTATGATGTCCCAAGTCGCCTTCAACGACTCAACAGGATCTGTCAGTGTGAGTATGATATCGTCTGCATATAAATTTATTTTATGCTCTACATCTCCCAACCGTACTCCCCTCACCTCACTCGAGTCCCTTATCCTTTGAGCCAGTGGTTCCAGACTCAGGATAAAAATAATTGGGGACAGAGGGCATCCCTGTCTTGTTCCGTTTGTTATGTCAAATTTCCCTGACATCGTGCTATTGACCAGCACAGAGGCAGACGGTTGGGAGTACAGAGCCTGAACACTTTTCAACATCTCCTCACCAAAACCCATCTTCTTTAATACTGCGAATGCATATGTCCAATTGATGCGGTCAAAAGCTTTCTCCGCATCAAGGGCCACAAACAGACTGGGAATTTTTTTCTTGTTACAAAAGTGTATATGGTGCAAGACACTTCTTGAACTGTCAGAAGTCTGTCTAAATTTTACAAAACCCACTTGATCGGGATGTATGAGATATTGGATAACATCCTGCACCCTTTCTGCCAGTATTTTTGCATAGACCTTGATGTCTGCATTCAGGAGGGATATGGGTCTATAGTTTTCTATCTTGGTGGGATCTTTGTCCGGTTTGGGGATTACCACTATGGTGGCTCTCAGCATATCTGCACTACATGTTCCTTTTGATTTTATAAAATTTAGGGTGTTTGTTAAATAGGGGACCAGATTTTCCTGAAATGTTTTATAATATTCCACAGGGAATCCGTCTGGACCAGGAGCCTTATTACATTTGAGATTTTTTATTGCCAGAGAGACCTCTCCCTCAGAGAAGGGTGCATCAAGCATTTCCCTTTGCTCAGAAGACAGAGATCTCAACTCTACTCCTCCCAGGAAATTATCTATCATCTCCTCTGTAGGAGGGGGATAAGTCCCATTTTTCCCTATATTGTAAAGGTTTGAGTAGTATTTTTCAAAAGCCAAAGCTATGTCCCTTGGCTTTTCTATATTCACTGAGTTCTGGGAAAGTTTTTTAATTAAATGCTTTTTATTTATGGGTTTGAATCTATTTGCCATAGTTTTTGAGTTTTTGTTGTTATTTATGTAGAACCCTGCCCTGTTAAACAGAGTCTTTTTTTCGTAAATATTTATGAGAAGATTTCTAAATTCCAATCTAAGGGAGTATAACTCCTTGTATTTAGTAAAAGATTTTTCCACTTTGGCCTGGTCTTCAAGTTTTTTGATTTGTTCTAGTAACAGCCTCTGTTTGCTCTCTCTTTCCCTCTTTTGTCTTGAGGCCATCTGAATTAAGTGGCCTCTAATGACACATTTATGTGCTAACCATAAGGTTTCAGGGGAGATTTCCTGGGAGTCATTTTCTTTAAAATAATTCATTATAGTGTTTTTTATTGTTGCTATATTATCTGGGGAGTCTACTACAAATTTGCTATATCTCCAATTGTAGTGTCTTTGAGTCGAAGAGGAAACCTGTAATGTTAATAGAATTGGAGCATGGTCCGACCATGTGATGGGGCCAGTTTGGAAATCTATATACGAATCTAGTAAGGAAAAACTGGTAAATATATGATCTATTTTGGTATAAGATCTGTTGTGTGGGCAGAATCTGGTGTATTCTCTAGAATTAGGGTTCAATATTTTACAACTGTCGTGCAGGTTAGCATTGCTCAGCCACTTCCCCAAATTCACACTTCTGTAGTATGGAGCAGAGGATGAGCAATCAGTGCTTGGGTCAACAATACAATTAAAGTCTCCCCCCCATATGATTTGTCCCTTGCTAAATTTGGATAATTTTCTTTTGACTTTATTGAGAAAGCTAATTTGTCTCACATTAGGGGCGTATACATTAACCACAGTGTATTCCATTCCCTCCAAGGTAAAATTGATGATTAAATATCTGCCTTTATTGTCTTTATAAACATCTGAAATAACCACTGGTAGGTCTCTGTGGAAGGCAATGGCCACCCCAGCTTTTTTCCCTCCCTCGTTGTTGGAGAAGAAAATCTGAGGATAATCTTTGTTTTTAAATCTGTTATTATCAGTTTCCAGGAGGTGGGTTTCCTGTATCATAGCAACATTTGCTTTCAATCTTTTGATCTCCTTCCACAGAGCATACCTTTTAAAGGGACTATTAAGCCCATTTACATTAAATGATAGGATTTTCAACTCCATAATATATCAAAAAGAAAGAAATGTGTTAAATAACTCAATAAGATAGAATAGTCCATCTGGACATATATCCAAGAAGAGTGGTATTTCTCTAGAAATTTGTTGTCAGTGCCTGGTGTGCCTGTGAATAGAAACATGTTATAACCTGGAATAACCTAGAACAAAACAAACTTGTTAACAAGGAAGGTGAATTTCTCAAAAGAAATGATACCAAGAGAAATCTCTCGGTTAGTGTTTGGGGATGAAAGTTCAGGCCAAGAGCCAGGGTCAACACCTACCAAGTCCATTATCTTTTCTTTTGTGTGGTCCAGGACTGTGACAAACGTCTTGGCTGTCGTGAAGAGTTGCTCCTCTCTTGATTGTAGGATAAAGATGAGTTCTTCATTGGAGGAATACCAAGGTCCTGAAAGAATCTATCACAGTTATCAATGTTAGATAAGGCAAAAGTAGTGTTTTCCTTCATGACCAATATTTTTGTAGGAAAGCCCCATCTGTATAGCACCCTGTGCTCCCGTAGGTGTGCAGTGATAGGGAAAAAGTCTCTCCTTTTTTGCAACGTGGCTTTTGAAAAGTCTGCAAAGATCTTAATACCCTCATATGGTCTTGGTAAGATGGGTGACTGCTTGCTCTTCCTCAAAATGTCCTCCTTTGTCAGAAAATAGTGAAAGAATGCAATAACATCCCGCGGAGCTCTTTCAGGGGCATATTTGGACTTAGGTAGTCTGTGTATGCGTTCTATTAAGAGGTCTCCTTTGGAAGCACCTGGGAGCATAGCATGGAGCATTTTTTGCACATATGAATCAAGATCTCTGTCCTTGACATTCTCAGGTATTCCTCTGAATTTAAGGTTGTTTCTCCTACTCCTGTCCTCTTGTTCTATCAGTCTTGACTTTAGGAAGGTAACTTCTTTCTCTAAGGCATAATGTTCGTCTATCAAATTGTTGTGAGACTGGACTATCTCCTCCATTTTCGACTCCAAGTGATTCACCCTCTGACCCAGACTGTCTATATTGTTTTGGAGGTTTGTATTATATCCCTCTAGTTGTTTTTGGAATGTCTTTGCAAGAAGGCACACCATATTTTTTATGAACATTTCTGAAGCTGCTTTGTTGGTAGCCTCTACCTCAGTCAAAACATGTAAAAAGTTTTCAGGCATGGGGTTATCTGGAGTGCAGAAGTCCTCCATCTGCGTCTCACTTTGCAGCTCAGCCGAGCTACTGCTTAATCTGCAGCTATTTTGTGAGGCAGGGGACAGTTCCCTCTGTGGTGGCGTTAGAGGGGTGTCTGAAATTGTGGAGATATCTGGACAAGATGAGGAGGCCCTTATTGTATTTGTGGCCTCCATAGCGGCTGTGAGCGTTGCTGCTGTGCAAGATTTCACAGGCTGCGCAAGATTTTTGCTTAAGGTACGCAATTTGCGTACTTGCTGCGCAATCCCGTCTGTTTCCCGGTTAATCTCGCGATATTTTGCCTCCTTCTTCTCAGCGCTACTTTTAACACTGAATTTAGCGCTTTCTTTAATATATGGAGCGGCGGTTTTTGCAGGGATGGGGGCAGACTTACCCCCTGACTTGAATACTGCGTGTTTCAGTCTCTGTGGCGTTCTCTCCCGCTGTGCGCCGCTCAGGCTGGGGCTGCAGGCTGTGGCTGCTGTGTGGCGGGCGCCATCTTGGCTCCTCAGCATGAGGGGAGAGCGCTCCAGATTTTTTGATTTTCCTGCTTTTCTATTAAGCGGATCCATTATGTGGGGGCACCGCTGGTGCCTATGGAGGTTCCCACAAGTTTTCAGCCAGTCCTGGCTTGTAAGTCGCTTGTTAATAGCGCTTGGTAGGCTGCCCTGTGGAGGAGCTCAGAGCTCAGGCTTCCATTCAGCTCAGACGCTGGCCACGCCCCCCAATGTTTTGAATTTTCTCCAAAAGTAAAGTAGTTGCAAACTCATCCTTTTAGAAACTTGTTTGGGCTGTTGAGAGGAGTAAAAAACCATCAAAAATTTCAATCCTGCATGATTTTACCAAGAAATGTGATTCTTCATTCAAAACCTGATTTTTGCTATTGGGCTCTATTGAATAATGAATGTTTTGAATTTTCTCCAAAAGTAAAGTAGTTGCAAACTCATGCTTTTAGAGACTTGTTTGGGCTTATGAGAGGAGTAGAAAAACATCAAAAATTTCAGTCCTGCATGATTCTACCAAGAAATGTGTGTTCATTGAAACCGCTGGTTTTTGATAGTTTGGGCCCTATTGAATAATGAATGTTTTGAATTTTCTCCAAAAGTAAAGTAGTTGCAAACTCATCCTTTTAGAAACTTGTTTGGGCTGTTGAGAGGAGTAAAAAACCATCAAAAATTTCAATCCTGCATGATTCTACCAAGAAATGTGATTCTTCATTCAAAACGTGATTTTTGCTATTGGGCTCTATTGAATAATGAATGTTTTGAATTTTCTCCAAAAGTAAAGTAGATGCAAACTCATCCTTTTAGAAACTTGTTTGGGCTGTTGAGAGGAGTAAAAAACCATCAAAAATTTCAATCCTGCATGATTCTACCAAGAACTGTGATTCTTCATTCAAAACCTGATTTTTGCTATTGGGCTCTATTGAATAATGAATGTTTTGAATTTTCTCCAAAAGTAAAGTAGTTGCAAACTCATGCTTTTAGAGACTTGTTTGGGCTCATGAGAGGAGTAGAAAAACATCAAAAATTTCAGTCCTGCATGATTCTACCAAGAAATGTGTGTTCATTGAAACCGCTGGTTTTTGATAGTTTGGGCCCTATTGAATAATGAATGTTTTGAATTTTCTCCAAAAGTAAAGTAGTTGCAAACTCATCCTTTTAGAAACTTGTTTGGACTGTTGAGAGGAGTAAAAAACCATCAAAAATTTCAATCCTGCATGATTTTACCAAGAAATGTGATTCTTCATTCAAAACCTGATTTTTGCTATTGGGCTCTATTGAATAATGAATGTTTTGAATTTTCTCCAAAAGTAAAGTAGTTGCAAACTCATGCTTTTAGAGACTTGTTTGGGCTCATGAGAGGAGTAGAAAAACATCAAAAATTTCAGTCCTGCATGATTCTACCAAGAAATGTGTGTTCATTGAAACCGCTGGTTTTTGATAGTTTGGGCCCTATTGAATAATGAATGTTTTGAATTTTCTCCAAAAGTAAAGTAGTTGCAAACTCATCCTTTTAGAAACTTGTTTGGGCTGTTGAGAGGAGTAAAAAACCATCAAAAATTTCAATCCTGCATGATTCTACCAAGAAATGTGATTCTTCATTCAAAACCTGATTTTTGCTATTGGGCTCTATTGAATAATGAATGTTTTGAATTTTCTCCAAAAGTAAAGTAGTTGCAAACTCATCCTTTTAGAAACTTGTTTGGGCTGTTGAGAGGAGTAAAAAACCATCAAAAATTTCAATCCTGCATGATTCTACCAAGAAATGTGATTCTTCATTCAAAACCTGATTTTTGCTATTGGGCTCTATTGAATAATGAATGTTTTGAATTTTCTCCAAAAGTAAAGTAGTTGCAAACTCATGCTTTTAGAGACTTGTTTGGGCTCATGAGAGGAGTAGAAAAACATCAAAAATTTCAGTCCTGCATGATTCTACCAAGAAATGTGTGTTCATTGAAACCGCTGGTTTTTGATAGTTTGGGCCCTATTGAATAATGAATGTTTTGAATTTTCTCCAAAAGTAAAGTAGTTGCAAACTCATCCTTTTAGAAACTTGTTTGGGCTGTTGAGAGGAGTAAAAAACCATCAAAAATTTCAATCCTGCATGATTCTACCAAGAAATGTGATTCTTCATTCAAAACCTGATTTTTGCTATTGGGCTCTATTGAATAATGAATGTTTTGAATTTTCTCCAAAAGTAAAGTAGTTGCAAACTCATGCTTTTAGAAACTTGTTTGGGCTCATGAGAGGAGTAGAAAAACATCAAAAATTTCAGTCCTGCATGATTCTACCAAGAAATGTGTGTTCATTGAAACCGCTGGTTTTTGATAGTTTGGGCCTTATTGAATAATGAATGTTTTGAATTTTCTCCAAAAGTAAAGTAGTTGCAAACTCATCCTTTTAGAAACTTGTTTGGGCTGTTGAGAGGAGTAAAAAACCATCAAAAATTTCAATCCTGCATGATTTTACCAAGAAATGTGATTCTTCATTCAAAACCTGATTTTTGCTATTGGGCTCTATTGAATAATGAATGTTTTGAATTTTCTCCAAAAGTAAAGTAGTTGCAAACTCATGCTTTTAGAGACTTGTTTGGGCTTATGAGAGGAGTAGAAAAACATCAAAAATTTCAGTCCTGCATGATTCTACCAAGAAATGTGTGTTCATTGAAACCGCTGGTTTTTGATAGTTTGGGCCCTATTGAATAATGAATGTTTTGAATTTTCTCCAAAAGTAAAGTAGTTGCAAACTCATCCTTTTAGAAACTTGTTTGGGCTGTTGAGAGGAGTAAAAAACCATCAAAAATTTCAATCCTGCAAGATTCTACCAAGAAATGTGATTCTTCATTCAAAACCTGATTTTTGCTATTGGGCTCTATTGAATAATGAATGTTTTGAATTTTCTCCAAAAGTAAAGTAGTTGCAAACTCATCCTTTTAGAAACTTGTTTGGGCTGTTGAGAGGAGTAAAAAACCATCAAAAATTTCAATCCTGCATGATTCTACCAAGAACTGTGATTCTTCATTCAAAACCTGATTTTTGCTATTGGGCTCTATTGAATAATGAATGTTTTGAATTTTCTCCAAAAGTAAAGTAGTTGCAAACTCATGCTTTTAGAGTCTTGTTTGGGCTCATGAGAGGAGTAGAAAAACATCAAAAATTTCAGTCCTGCATGATTCTACCAAGAAATGTGTGTTCATTGAAACCGCTGGTTTTTGATAGTTTGGGCCCTATTGAATAATGAATGTTTTGAATTTTCTCCAAAAGTAAAGTAGTTGCAAACTCATCCTTTTAGAAACTTGTTTGGGCTGTTGAGAGGAGTAAAAAACCATCAAAAATTTCAATCCTGCATGATTTTACCAAGAAATGTGATTCTTCATTCAAAACCTGATTTTTGCTATTGGGCTCTATTGAATAGTGAATGTTTTGAATTTTCTCCAAAAGTAAAGTAGTTGCAAACTCATGCTTTTAGAAACTTGTTTGGGCTCATGAGAGGAGTAGAAAAACATCAAAAATTTCAGTCCTGCATGATTCTACCAAGAAATGTGTGTTCATTGAAACCGCTGGTTTTTGATAGTTTGGGCCCTATTGAATAATGAATGTTTTGAATTTTCTCCAAAAGTAAAGTAGTTGCAAACTCATCCTTTTAGAAACTTGTTTGGGCTGTTGAGAGGAGTAAAAAACCATCAAAAATTTCAATCCTGCATGATTTTACCAAGAAATGTGATTCTTCATTCAAAACCTGATTTTTGCTATTGGGCTCTATTGAATAATGAATGTTTTGAATTTTCTCCAAAAGTAAAGTAGTTGCAAACTCATGCTTTTAGAGACTTGTTTGGGCTCATGAGAGGAGTAGAAAAACATCAAAAATTTCAGTCCTGCATGATTCTACCAAGAAATGTGTGTTCATTGAAACCGCTGGTTTTTGATAGTTTGGGCCCTATTGAATAATGAATGTTTTGAATTTTCTCCAAAAGTAAAGTAGTTGCAAACTCATCCTTTTAGAAACTTGTTTGGGCTGTTGAGAGGAGTAAAAAACCATCAAAAATTTCAATCCTGCATGATTTTACCAAGAAATGTGATTCTTCATTCAAAACCTGATTTTTGCTATTGGGCTCTATTGAATAATGAATGTTTTGAATTTTCTCCAAAAGTAAAGTAGTTGCAAACTCATGCTTTTAGAGACTTGTTTGGGCTCATGAGAGGAGTAGAAAAACATCAAAAATTTCAGTCCTGCATGATTCTACCAAGAAATGTGTGTTCATTGAAACCGCTGGTTTTTGATAGTTTGGGCCCTATTGAATAATGAATGTTTTGAATTTTCTCCAAAAGTAAAGTAGTTGCAAACTCATCCTTTTAGAAACTTGTTTGGGCTGTTGAGAGGAGTAAAAAACCATCAAAAATTTCAATCCTGCATGATTCTACCAAGAAATGTGATTCTTCATTCAAAACCTGATTTTTGCTATTGGGCTCTATTGAATAATGAATGTTTTGAATTTTCTCCAAAAGTAAAGTAGTTGCAAACTCATGCTTTTAGAGACTTGTTTGGGCTCATGAGAGGAGTAGAAAAACATCAAAAATTTCAGTCCTGCATGATTCTTCCAAGAAATTTGTGTTCATTGAAACCGCTGGTTTTTGATAGTTTGGGCCCTATTGAATAATGAATGTTTTGAATTTTCTCCAAAAGTAAAGTAGTTGCAAACTCATCCTTTTAGAAACTTGTTTGGGCTGTTGAGAGGAGTAAAAAACCATCAAAAATTTCAATCCTGCATGATTCTACCAAGAAATGTGATTCTTCATTCAAAACCTGATTTTTGCTATTGGGCTCTATTGAATAATGAATGTTTTGAATTTTCTCCAAAAGTAAAGTAGTTGCAAACTCATGCTTTTAGAGACTTGTTTGGGCTCATGAGAGGAGTAGAAAAACATCAAAAATTTCAGTCCTGCATGATTCTTCCAAGAAATGTGTGTACATTGAAACCGCTGGTTTTTGATAGTTTGGGCCCTATTGAATAATGAATGTTTTGAATTTTCTCCAAAAGTAAAGTAGTTGCAAACTCATCCTTTTAGAAACTTGTTTGGGCTGTTGAGAGGAGTAAAAAACCATAAAAAATTTCAATCCTGCATGATTCTACCAAGAAATGTGATTCTTCATTCAAAACCTGATTTTTGCTATTGGGCTCTATTGAATAATGAATGTTTTGAATTTTCTCCAAAAGTAAAGTAGTTGCAAACTCATGCTTTTAGAGACTTGTTTGGGCTCATGAGAGGAGTAGAAAAACATCAAAAATTTCAGTCCTGCATGATTCTACCAAGAAATGTGTGTTCATTGAAACCGCTGGTTTTTGATAGTTTGGGCCCTATTGAATAATGAATGTTTTTAATTTTCTCCAAAAGTAAAGTAGTTGCAAACTCATCCTTTTAGAAACTTGTTTGGGCTGTTGAGAGGAGTAAAAAACCATCAAAAATTTCAATCCTGCATGATTTTACCAAGAAATGTGATTCTTCATTCAAAACCTGATTTTTGCTATTGGGCTCTATTGAATAGTGAATGTTTTGAATTTTCTCCAAAAGTAAAGTAGTTGCAAACTCATGCTTTTAGAAACTTGTTTGGGCTCATGAGAGGAGTAGAAAAACATCAAAAATTTCAGTCCTGCATGATTCTACCAAGAAATGTGTGTTCATTGAAACCGCTGGTTTTTGATAGTTTGGGCCCTATTGAATAATGAATGTTTTGAATTTTCTCCAAAAGTAAAGTAGTTGCAAACTCATCCTTTTAGAAACTTGTTTGGGCTGTTGAGAGGAGTAAAAAACCATCAAAAATTTCAATCCTGCATGATTTTACCAAGAAATGTGATTCTTCATTCAAAACCTGATTTTTGCTATTGGGCTCTATTGAATAATGAATGTTTTGAATTTTCTCCAAAAGTAAAGTAGTTGCAAACTCATGCTTTTAGAGACTTGTTTGGGCTTATGAGAGGAGTAGAAAAACATCAAAAATTTCAGTCCTGCATGATTCTACCAAGAAATGTGTGTTCATTGAAACCGCTGGTTTTTGATAGTTTGGGCCCTATTGAATAATGAATGTTTTGAATTTTCTCCAAAAGTAAAGTAGTTGCAAACTCATCCTTTTAGAAACTTGTTTGGGCTGTTGAGAGGAGTAAAAAAACATCAAAAATTTCAATCCTGCATGATTCTACCAAGAAATGTGATTCTTCATTCAAAACCTGATTTTTGCTATTGGGCTCTATTGAATAATGAATGTTTTGAATTTTCTCCAAAAGTAAAGTAGATGCAAACTCATCCTTTTAGAAACTTGTTTGGGCTGTTGAGAGGAGTAAAAAACCATCAAAAATTTCAATCCTGCATGATTCTACCAAGAACTGTGATTCTTCATTCAAAACCTGATTTTTGCTATTGGGCTCTATTGAATAATGAATGTTTTGAATTTTCTCCAAAAGTAAAGTAGTTGCAAACTCATGCTTTTAGAGACTTGTTTGGGCTCATGAGAGGAGTAGAAAAACATCAAAAATTTCAGTCCTGCATGATTCTACCAAGAAATGTGTGTTCATTGAAACCGCTGGTTTTTGATAGTTTGGGCCCTATTGAATAATGAATGTTTTGAATTTTCTCCAAAAGTAAAGTAGTTGCAAACTCATCCTTTTAGAAACTTTTTTGGGCTGTTGAGAGGAGTAAAAAACCATCAAAAATTTCAATCCTGCATGATTTTACCAAGAAATGTGATTCTTCATTCAAAACCTGATTTTTGCTATTGGGCTCTATTGAATAGTGAATGTTTTGAATTTTCTCCAAAAGTAAAGTAGTTGCAAACTCATGCTTTTAGAAACTTGTTTGGGCTCATGAGAGGAGTAGAAAAACATCAAAAATTTCAGTCCTGCATGATTCTACCAAGAAATGTGTGTTCATTGAAACCGCTGGTTTTTGATAGTTTGGGCCCTATTGAATAATGAATGTTTTGAATTTTCTCCAAAAGTAAAGTAGTTGCAAACTCATCCTTTTAGAAACTTGTTTGGGCTGTTGAGAGGAGTAAAAAACCATCAAAAATTTCAATCCTGCATGATTTTACCAAGAAATGTGATTCTTCATTCAAAACCTGATTTTTGCTATTGGGCTCTATTGAATAATGAATGTTTTGAATTTTCTCCAAAAGTAAAGTAGTTGCAAACTCATGCTTTTAGAGACTTGTTTGGGCTCATGAGAGGAGTAGAAAAACATCAAAAATTTCAGTCCTGCATGATTCTACCAAGAAATGTGTGTTCATTGAAACCGCTGGTTTTTGATAGTTTGGGCCCTATTGAATAATGAATGTTTTGAATTTTCTCCAAAAGTAAAGTAGTTGCAAACTCATCCTTTTAGAAACTTGTTTGGGCTGTTGAGAGGAGTAAAAAACCATCAAAAATTTCAATCCTGCATGATTTTACCAAGAAATGTGATTCTTCATTCAAAATCTGATTTTTGCTATTGGGCTCTATTGAATAGTGAATGTTTTGAATTTTCTCCAAAAGTAAAGTAGTTGCAAACTCATGCTTTTAGAAACTTGTTTGGGCTCATGAGAGGAGTAGAAAAACATCAAAAATTTCAGTCCTGCATGATTCTACCAAGAAATGTGTGTTCATTGAAACCGCTGGTTTTTGATAGTTTGGGCCCTATTGAATAATGAATGTTTTGAATTTTCTCCAAAAGTAAAGTAGTTGCAAACTCATCCTTTTAGAAACTTGTTTGGGCTGTTGAGAGGAGTAAAAAACCATCAAAAATTTCAATCCTGCATGATTTTACCAAGAAATGTGATTCTTCATTCAAAACCTGATTTTTGCTATTGGGCTCTATTGAATAATGAATGTTTTGAATTTTCTCCAAAAGTATAGTTGCAAACTCATGCTTTTAGAGACTTGTTTGGGCTCATGAGAGGAGTAGAAAAACATCAAAAATTTCAGTCCTGCATGATTCTACCAAGAAATGTGTGTTCATTGAAACCGCTGGTTTTTGATAGTTTGGGCCCTATTGAATAATGAATGTTTTGAATTTTCTCCAAAAGTAAAGTAGTTGCAAACTCATCCTTTTAGAAACTTGTTTGGGCTGTTGAGAGGAGTAAAAAACCATCAAAAATTTCAATCCTGCATGATTCTACCAAGAAATGTGATTCTTCATTCAAAACCTGATTTTTGCTATTGGGCTCTATTGAATAATGAATGTTTTGAATTTTCTCCAAAAGTAAAGTAGATGCAAACTCATCCTTTTATAAACTTGTTTGGGCTGTTGAGAGGAGTAAAAAACCATCAAAAATTTCAATCCTGCATGATTCTACCAAGAACTGTGATTCTTCATTCAAAACCTGATTTTTGCTATTGGGCTCTATTGAATAATGAATGTTTTGAATTTTCTCCAAAAGTAAAGTAGTTGCAAACTCATGCTTTTAGAGACTTGTTTGGGCTTATGAGAGGAGTAGAAAAACATCAAAAATTTCAGTCCTGCATGATTCTACCAAGAAATGTGTGTTCATTGAAACCGCTGGTTTTTGATAGTTTGGGCCCTATTGAATAATGAATGTTTTGAATTTTCTCCAAAAGTAAAGTAGTTGCAAACTCATCCTTTTAGAAACTTGTTTGGGCTGTTGAGAGGAGTAAAAAACCATCAAAAATTTCAATCCTGCAAGATTCTACCAAGAAATGTGATTCTTCATTCAAAACCTGATTTTTGCTATTGGGCTCTATTGAATAATGAATGTTTTGAATTTTCTCCAAAAGTAAAGTAGTTGCAAACTCATCCTTTTAGAAACTTGTTTGGGCTGTTGAGAGGAGTAAAAAACCATCAAAAATTTCAATCCTGCATGATTCTACCAAGAACTGTGATTCTTCATTCAAAACCTGATTTTTGCTATTGGGCTCTATTGAATAATGAATGTTTTGAATTTTCTCCAAAAGTAAAGTAGTTGCAAACTCATGCTTTTAGAGTCTTGTTTGGGCTCATGAGAGGAGTAGAAAAACATCAAAAATTTCAGTCCTGCATGATTCTACCAAGAAATGTGTGTTCATTGAAACCGCTGGTTTTTGATAGTTTGGGCCCTATTGAATAATGAATGTTTTGAATTTTCTCCAAAAGTAAAGTAGTTGCAAACTCATCCTTTTAGAAACTTGTTTGGGCTGTTGAGAGGAGTAAAAAACCATCAAAAATTTCAATCCTGCATGATTTTACCAAGAAATGTGATTCTTCATTCAAAACCTGATTTTTGCTATTGGGCTCTATTGAATAGTGAATGTTTTGAATTTTCTCCAAAAGTAAAGTAGTTGCAAACTCATGCTTTTAGAAACTTGTTTGGGCTCATGAGAGGAGTAGAAAAACATCAAAAATTTCAGTCCTGCATGATTCTACCAAGAAATGTGTGTTCATTGAAACCGCTGGTTTTTGATAGTTTGGGTCCTATTGAATAATGAATGTTTTGAATTTTCTCCAAAAGTAAAGTAGTTGCAAACTCATCCTTTTAGAAACTTGTTTGGGCTGTTGAGAGGAGTAAAAAACCATCAAAAATTTCAATCCTGCATGATTTTACCAAGAAATGTGATTCTTCATTCAAAACCTGATTTTTGCTATTGGGCTCTATTGAATAATGAATGTTTTGAATTTTCTCCAAAAGTAAAGTAGTTGCAAACTCATGCTTTTAGAGACTTGTTTGGGCTCATGAGAGGAGTAGAAAAACATCAAAAATTTCAGTCCTGCATGATTCTACCAAGAAATGTGTGTTCATTGAAACCGCTGGTTTTTGATAGTTTGGGCCCTATTGAATAATGAATGTTTTGAATTTTCTCCAAAAGTAAAGTAGTTGCAAACTCATCCTTTTAGAAACTTGTTTGGGCTGTTGAGAGGAGTAAAAAACCATAAAAAATTTCAATCCTGCATGATTCTACCAAGAAATGTGATTCTTCATTCAAAACCTGATTTTTGCTATTGGGCTCTATTGAATAATGAATGTTTTGAATTTTCTCCAAAAGTAAAGTAGTTGCAAACTCATGCTTTTAGAGACTTGTTTGGGCTCATGAGAGGAGTAGAAAAACATCAAAAATTTCAGTCCTGCATGATTCTACCAAGAAATGTGTGTTCATTGAAACCGCTGGTTTTTGATAGTTTGGGCCCTATTGAATAATGAATGTTTTTAATTTTCTCCAAAAGTAAAGTAGTTGCAAACTCATCCTTTTAGAAACTTGTTTGGGCTGTTGAGAGGAGTAAAAAACCATCAAAAATTTCAATCCTGCATGATTTTACCAAGAAATGTGATTCTTCATTCAAAACCTGATTTTTGCTATTGGGCTCTATTGAATAGTGAATGTTTTGAATTTTCTCCAAAAGTAAAGTAGTTGCAAACTCATGCTTTTAGAAACTTGTTTGGGCTCATGAGAGGAGTAGAAAAACATCAAAAATTTCAGTCCTGCATGATTCTACCAAGAAATGTGTGTTCATTGAAACCGCTGGTTTTTGATAGTTTGGGCCCTATTGAATAATGAATGTTTTGAATTTTCTCCAAAAGTAAAGTAGTTGCAAACTCATCCTTTTAGAAACTTGTTTGGGCTGTTGAGAGGAGTAAAAAACCATCAAAAATTTCAATCCTGCATGATTTTACCAAGAAATGTGATTCTTCATTCAAAACCTGATTTTTGCTATTGGGCTCTATTGAATAATGAATGTTTTGAATTTTCTCCAAAAGTAAAGTAGTTGCAAACTCATGCTTTTAGAGACTTGTTTGGGCTTATGAGAGGAGTAGAAAAACATCAAAAATTTCAGTCCTGCATGATTCTACCAAGAAATGTGTGTTCATTGAAACCGCTGGTTTTTGATAGTTTGGGCCCTATTGAATAATGAATGTTTTGAATTTTCTCCAAAAGTAAAGTAGTTGCAAACTCATCCTTTTAGAAACTTGTTTGGGCTGTTGAGAGGAGTAAAAAAACATCAAAAATTTCAATCCTGCATGATTCTACCAAGAAATGTGATTCTTCATTCAAAACCTGATTTTTGCTATTGGGCTCTATTGAATAATGAATGTTTTGAATTTTCTCCAAAAGTAAAGTAGATGCAAACTCATCCTTTTAGAAACTTGTTTGGGCTGTTGAGAGGAGTAAAAAACCATCAAAAATTTCAATCCTGCATGATTCTACCAAGAACTGTGATTCTTCATTCAAAACCTGATTTTTGCTATTGGGCTCTATTGAATAATGAATGTTTTGAATTTTCTCCAAAAGTAAAGTAGTTGCAAACTCATGCTTTTAGAGACTTGTTTGGGCTCATGAGAGGAGTAGAAAAACTTCAAAAATTTCAGTCCTGCATGATTCTACCAAGAAATGTGTGTTCATTGAAACCGCTGGTTTTTGATAGTTTGGGCCCTATTGAATAATGAATGTTTTGAATTTTCTCCAAAAGTAAAGTAGTTGCAAACTCATCCTTTTAGAAACTTGTTTGGGCTGTTGAGAGGAGTAAAAAACCATCAAAAATTTCAATCCTGCATGATTTTACCAAGAAATGTGATTCTTCATTCAAAACCTGATTTTTGCTATTGGGCTCTATTGAATAGTGAATGTTTTGAATTTTCTCCAAAAGTAAAGTAGTTGCAAACTCATGCTTTTAGAAACTTGTTTGGGCTCATGAGAGGAGTAGAAAAACATCAAAAATTTCAGTCCTGCATGATTCTACCAAGAAATGTGTGTTCATTGAAACCGCTGGTTTTTGATAGTTTGGGCCCTATTGAATAATGAATGTTTTGAATTTTCTCCAAAAGTAAAGTAGTTGCAAACTCATCCTTTTAGAAACTTGTTTGGGCTGTTGAGAGGAGTAAAAAACCATCAAAAATTTCAATCCTGCATGATTTTACCAAGAAATGTGATTCTTCATTCAAAACCTGATTTTTGCTATTGGGCTCTATTGAATAATGAATGTTTTGAATTTTCTCCAAAAGTAAAGTAGTTGCAAACTCATGCTTTTAGAGACTTGTTTGGGCTCATGAGAGGAGTAGAAAAACATCAAAAATTTCAGTCCTGCATGATTCTACCAAGAAATGTGTGTTCATTGAAACCGCTGGTTTTTGATAGTTTGGGCCCTATTGAATAATGAATGTTTTGAATTTTCTCCAAAAGTAAAGTAGTTGCAAACTCATCCTTTTAGAAACTTGTTTGGGCTGTTGAGAGGAGTAAAAAACCATCAAAAATTTCAATCCTGCATGATTTTACCAAGAAATGTGATTCTTCATTCAAAATCTGATTTTTGCTATTGGGCTCTATTGAATAGTGAATGTTTTGAATTTTCTCCAAAAGTAAAGTAGTTGCAAACTCATGCTTTTAGAAACTTGTTTGGGCTCATGAGAGGAGTAGAAAAACATCAAAAATTTCAGTCCTGCATGATTCTACCAAGAAATGTGTGTTCATTGAAACCGCTGGTTTTTGATAGTTTGGGCCCTATTGAATAATGAATGTTTTGAATTTTCTCCAAAAGTAAAGTAGTTGCAAACTCATCCTTTTAGAAACTTGTTTGGGCTGTTGAGAGGAGTAACAAACCATCAAAAATTTCAATCCTGCATGATTTTACCAAGAAATGTGATTCTTCATTCAAAACCTGATTTTTGCTATTGGGCTCTATTGAATAATGAATGTTTTGAATTTTCTCCAAAAGTATAGTTGCAAACTCATGCTTTTAGAGACTTGTTTGGGCTCATGAGAGGAGTAGAAAAACATCAAAAATTTCAGTCCTGCATGATTCTACCAAGAAATGTGTGTTCATTGAAACCGCTGGTTTTTGATAGTTTGGGCCCTATTGAATAATGAATGTTTTGAATTTTCTCCAAAAGTAAAGTAGTTGCAAACTCATCCTTTTAGAAACTTGTTTGGGCTGTTGAGAGGAGTAAAAAACCATCAAAAATTTCAATCCTGCATGATTCTACCAAGAAATGTGATTCTTCATTCAAAACCTGATTTTTGCTATTGGGCTCTATTGAATAATGAATGTTTTGAATTTTCTCCAAAAGTAAAGTAGTTGCAAACTCATGCTTTAAGAGACTTGTTTGGGCTCATGAGAGGAGTAGAAAAACATCAAAAATTTCAGTCCTGCATGATTCTTCCAAGAAATGTGTGTTCATTGAAACCGCTGGTTTTTGATAGTTTGGGCCCTATTGAATAATGAATGTTTTGAATTTTCTCCAAAAGTAAAGTAGTTGCAAACTCATCCTTTTAGAAACTTGTTTGGGCTGTTGAGAGGAGTAAAAAACCATCAAAAATTTCAATCCTGCATGATTCTACCAAGAAATGTGATTCTTCATTCAAAACCTGATTTTTGCTATTGGGCTCTATTGAATAATGAATGTTTTGAATTTTCTCCAAAAGTAAAGTAGTTGCAAACTCATGCTTTTAGAGACTTGTTTGGGCTCATGAGAGGAGTAGAAAAACATCAAAAATTTCAGTCCTGCATGATTCTTCCAAGAAATGTGTGTTCATTGAAACAACCGCTGGTTTTTGATAGTTTGGGCCCTATTGAATAATGAATGTTTTGAATTTCTCCAAAAGTAAAGTAGTTGCAAACTCATCCTTTTAGAAACTTGTTTGGGCTGTTGAGAGGAGTAAAAAACCATCAAAAATTTCAATCCTGCATGATTCTACCAAGAAATGTGATTCTTCATTCAAACCTGATTTTTGCTATTGGGCTCTATTGAATAATGAATGTTTTGAATTTTCTCCAAAAGTAAAGTAGTTGCAAACTCATGCTTTTAGAGACTTGTTTGGGCTCATGAGAGGAGTAGAAAAACATCAAAAATTTCAGTCCTGCATGATTCTACCAAGAATGTGTGTTCATTGAAACCGCATGGTTTTTGATAGTTTGGCCCTATTGAATAATGAATGTTTGAATTTTATCCAAAAGTAAAGTAGTTGCAAACTCATCCTTTTAGAAACTTGTTTGGGGCTGTTAAGAGGAGTAAAAAACCATCAAAAATTTCAATCCTGCATGATTTTACCAAGATATGTGATTCATCATTCAAAACCTGATTTTTGCTATTGGGCTCTATTGAATAGTGAATGTTTTGAATTTTCTCCAAAAGTAAAGTAGTTGCAAACTCATGCTTTTAGAAACTTGTTTGGGCTCATGAGAGGAGTAGAAAAACATCAAAAATTTCAGTCCTGCATGATTCTAACCAAGAAATGTGTGTTCATTGAAACCGCTGGTTTTTGATAGTTTGGGCCCTATTGAATAATGAATGTTTTGAATTTTCTCCAAAAGTAAAGTAGTTGCAAACTCATCCTTTTAGAAACTGTTTGGGCTGTTGAGAGGAGTAAAAAACCATCAAAAATTTCAATCCTGCATGATTTTACAAGAAATGTGATTCTTCATTCCAAAACCTGATTTTTGCTATTGGGCTCTATTGAATAATGAATGTTTTGAATTTTCTCCAAAAGTAAAGTAGTTGCAAACTCATGCTTTTAGAGGACTTGTTTGGGCTTATGAGAGGAGTAGAAAAACATCAAAAATTTCAGTCCCTGCATGATTCTACAAGAAATGTGTGTTCATTGAAACCGCTGGTTTTTGATAGTTTGGGCCCTATTGAATAATGAATGTTTTGAATTTTCTCCAAAAGTAAAGTAGTTGCAAACTCATCCTTTTAGAAACTTGTTTGGGCTGTTGAGAGGAGTAAAAAAACCATCAAAAATTTCAATCCTGCATGATTCTACCAAGAAATGTGATTCTTCATTCAAAACCTGATTTTTGCTATTGGGCTCTATTGAATAATGAATGTTTTGAATTTTCTCCAAAAGTAAAGTAGATGCAAACTCATCCTTTTAGAAACTTGTTTGGCTGTTGAGAGGAGTAAAAAACCATCAAAAATTTCAATCCTGCATGATTCTACCAAGAACTGTGATTCCTTCATTCAAACCTGATTTTTGCTATTGGGCTCTATTGAATAATGAATGTTTTGATTTTCTCCAAAAGTAAAGTAGTTGCAAACTCATGCTTTTAGAGACTTGTTTGGGCTCATGAGAGGAGTAGAAAAACATCAAAAATTTCAGTCCTGCATGATTCTACCAAGAAATGTGTGTTCATTGAAACCGCTGGTTTTTGATAGTTTGGGCCCTATTTGAATAATGAATGTTTTGAATTTTCTCCAAAAGTAAAGTAGTTTGCAAACTCATCCTTTTAGAAACTTGTTTGGGCTGTTGAGAGGAGTAAAAAACCATCAAAAATTTCAATCCTGCATGATTTTACCAAGAAATGTGATTCTTCATTCAAAACCTGATTTTTGCTATTGGGCTCTATTGAATAATGAATGTTTTTGAATTTTCTCCAAAAGTAAAGTAGTTGCAAACTCATGCTTTTAGAGACTTGTTTGGGCTCATGAGAGGAGTAGAAAAACATCAAAAATTTCAGTCCTGCATGATTCTACCAAGAAATGTGTGTTCATTGAAACCGCTGGTTTTTGATAGTTTGGGCCCTATTGAATAATGAATGTTTTGAATTTTCTCCAAAAGTAAAGTAGTTGCAAACTCATCCTTTAGAAACTTGTTTGGGCTGTTGAGAGGAGTAAAAAACCATCAAAATTTCAATCCTGCATTGATTCTACCAAGAAATGTGATTCTTCATTCAAACCTGATTTTTGCTATTGGGCTCTATTGAATAATGAATGTTTTGAATTTTCTCCAAAAGTAAAGTAGTTGCAAACTCATCCTTTTAGAAACTTGTTTGGGCTGTTGAGAGGAGTAAAAACCATCAAAAATTTCAATCCTGCATGATTCTACCAAGAATTGTGATTCTTCATTCAAAACCTGATTTTTGCTATTGGGCTCTATTGAATAATGAATGTTTTGAATTTTCTCCAAAAGTAAAGTAGTTGCAAACTCATGCTTTTAGAGACTTGTTTGGGCTCATGAGAGGAGTAGAAAAACATCAAAATTTCAGTCCTGCATGATTCTACCAAGAAATGTGTGTTCATTGAAACCGCTGGTTTTTGATAGTTTGGGCCCTATTGAATAATGAATGTTTTGAATTTTCTCCAAAAGTAAAGTAGTTGCAACTCATCCTTTTAGAAACTTGTTTGGGCTGTTGAGAGGAGTAAAAAACCATCAAAATTTCAATCCTGCATGATTCTACCAAGAAATGTGATTCTTCATTCAAAACCTGATTTTTGCTATTGGGCTCTATTGAATAGTGAATGTTTTGAATTTTCTCCAAAAGTAAAGTAGTTGCAAACTCATGCTTTTAGAAACTTGTTTGGGCTCATGAGAGGAGTAGAAAACATCAAAATTTCAGTCCTGCATGATTCTACCAAGAAATGTTGTGTTCATTGAAACCGCTGGTTTTTGATAGTTTGGGCCCTATTGAATAATGAATGTTTTGAATTTTCTCCAAAAGTAAAGTAGTTGCAAACTCATCCTTTAGAAACTTGTTTGGGCTGTTGAGAGGAGTAAAAAACCATCAAAAATTTCAATCCTGCATAGATTTTACCAAGAAATGTGATTCTTCATTCAAAACCTGATTTTTGCTATTGGGCCTCTATTGAATAATGAATGTTTTGAATTTTCTCCAAAAGTAAAGTAGTTGCAAACTCATGCTTTTAGAGACTTGTTTGGGCTCATGAGAGGAGTAGAAAAACATCAAAAATTTCAGTCCTGCATGATTCTACCAAGAAATGTGTGTTCATTGAAACCGCTGGTTTTTGATAGTTTGGGCCCTATTGAATAATGAATGTTTTGAATTTTCTCCAAAAGTAAAGTAGTTGCAAACTCATCCTTTTAGAAACTTGTTTGGGCTGTTGAGAGGAGTAAAAAAACCATCAAAAATTTCAATCCTGCATGATTTTACCAAGAAATGTGATTCTTCATTCAAAACCTGATTTTGCTATTGGCTCTATTGAATAATGAATGTTTTGAATTTTCTCCAAAAGTAAAGTAGTTGCAAACTCATGCTTTTAGAGACTTGTTTGGGCTCATGAGAGGAGTAGAAAAACATCAAAAATTTCAGTCCTGCATGATTCTACCAAGAAATGTGTGTTCATTGAAACCGCTGGTTTTTGATAGTTTGGGCCCTATTGAATAATGAATGTTTTGAATTTTCTCCAAAAGTAAAGTAGTTGCAAACTCATCCTTTTAGAAACTTGTTTGGGCTGTTGAGTGGAGTAAAAAACCATCAAAAATTTCAATCCTGCATGATTCTACCAAGAAATGTGATTCTTCATTCAAAACCTGATTTTTGCTATTGGGCTCTATTGAATAATGAATGTTTGAATTTTCTCCAAAAGTAAAGTAGTTGCAAACTCATCCTTTTAGAAACTTGTTTGGGCTGTTGAGAGGAGTAAAAAAACCATCAAAATTTCAATCCTGCATGATTTTACCAAGAAATGTGATTCTTCATTCAAAACCTGATTTTTGCTATTGGGCTCTATTGAATAAAGAATGTTTTTGAATTTTCTCCAAAAGTAAAGTAGTTGCAAACTCATGCTTTTAGAGACTTGTTTGGGCTTATGAGAGGAGTAGAAAAACATCAAAAATTTCAGTCCTGCATGATTCTACCAAGAAATGTGTGTTCATTGAAACCGCTGGTTTTTGATAGTTTGGGCCCTATTGAATAATGAATGTTTTGAATTTTCTCCAAAAGTAAAGTAGTTGCAAACTCATCCTTTTAGAAACTTGTTTGGGCTGTTGAGAGGAGTAAAAAAACATCAAAAATTTCCAATCCTGCATGATTCTACCAAGAAATGTGATTCTTCATTCAAAACCTGATTTTTGCTATTGGGCTCTATTGAATAATGAATGTTTGAATTTTCTCCAAAAGTAAAGTAGATTCAAACTCATCCTTTTAGAACTTGTTTGGGCTGTTGAGAGGGAGTAAAAAACCATCAAAATTTCAATCCTGCATGATTCTACCAAGAACTGTGATTCTTCATTCAAAACCTGATTTTTGCTTTGGGCTCTATTGAATAATGAATGTTTTGAATTTTCTCCAAAAGTAAAGTAGTTGCAAACTCATGCTTTAGAGACTTGTTGGGCTCATGAGAGGAGTAGAAAAACTCAAAAATTTCAGTCCTGCATGATTCTACCAAGAAATGTGTGTTCATTGAAACCGCTGGTTTTTGATAGTTTGGGCCCTATTGAATAATGAATGTTTTTGAATTTCTCCAAAAGTAAAGTAGTTGCAAACTCATCCTTTTAGAACTTGTTTGGGCTGTTGAGAGGAGTAAAAAACCATCAAAAATTTCAATCCTGCATGATTTTACCAAGAAATGTGATTCTTCATTCAAAACCTGATTTTTGCTATTGGGCTCTATTGAATAGTGAATGTTTTGAAGTTTCTCCAAAAGTAAAGTAGTTGCAAACTCATGCTTTTAGAAACTTGTTTGGGCTCATGAGAGGAGTAGAAAAACATCAAAAATTTCAGTCCTGCATGATTCTACCAAGAAATGTGTGTTCATTGAAACCGCTGGTTTTTGATAGTTTGGGCCCTATTGAATAATGAATGTTTTGAATTTTCTCCAAAAGTAAAGTAGTTGCAAACTCATCCTTTTAGAAACTTGTTTGGGCTGTTGAGAGGAGTAAAAAACCATCAAAAATTTCAATCCTGCATGATTTTACCAAGAAATGTGATTCTTCATTCAAAACCTGATTTTTGCTATTGGGCTCTATTGAATAATGAATGTTTTGAATTTTCTCCAAAAGTAAAGTAGTTGCAAACTCATGCTTTTAGAGACTTGTTTGGGCTCATGAGAGGAGTAGAAAAACATCAAAAATTTCAGTCCTGCATGATTCTACCAAGAAATGTGTGTTCATTGAAACCGCTGGTTTTTGATAGTTTGGGCCCTATTGAATAATGAATGTTTTGAATTTTCTCCAAAAGTAAAGTAGTTGCAAACTCATCCTTTTAGAAACTTGTTTGGGCTGTTGAGAGGAGTAAAAAACCATCAAAAATTTCAATCCTGCATGATTTTACCAAGAAATGTGATTCTTCATTCAAAATCTGATTTTTGCTATTGGGCTCTATTGAATAGTGAATGTTTTGAATTTTCTCCAAAAGTAAAGTAGTTGCAAACTCATGCTTTTAGAAACTTGTTTGGGCTCATGAGAGGAGTAGAAAAACATCAAAAATTTCAGTCCTGCATGATTCTACCAAGAAATGTGTGTTCATTGAAACCGCTGGTTTTTGATAGTTTGGGCCCTATTGAATAATGAATGTTTTGAATTTTCTCCAAAAGTAAAGTAGTTGCAAACTCATCCTTTTAGAAACTTGTTTGGGCTGTTGAGAGGAGTAAAAAAGCATCAAAAATTTCAATCCTGCATGATTTTACCAAGAAATGTGATTCTTCATTCAAAACCTGATTTTTGCTATTGGGCTCTATTGAATAATGAATGTTTTGAATTTTCTCCAAAAGTATAGTTGCAAACTCATGCTTTTAGAGACTTGTTTGGGCTCATGAGAGGAGTAGAAAAACATCAAAAATTTCAGTCCTGCATGATTCTACCAAGAAATGTGTGTTCATTGAAACCGCTGGTTTTTGATAGTTTGGGCCCTATTGAATAATGAATGTTTTGAATTTTCTCCAAAAGTAAAGTAGTTGCAAACTCATCCTTTTAGAAACTTGTTTGGGCTGTTGAGAGGAGTAAAAAACCATCAAAAATTTCAATCCTGCATGATTCTACCAAGAAATGTGATTCTTCATTCAAAACCTGATTTTTGCTATTGGGCTCTATTGAATAATGAATGTTTTGAATTTTCTCCAAAAGTAAAGTAGTTGCAAACTCATGCTTTAAGAGACTTGTTTGGGCTCATGAGAGGAGTAGAAAAACATCAAAAATTTCAGTCCTGCATGATTCTTCCAAGAAATGTGTGTTCATTGAAACCGCTGGTTTTTGATAGTTTGGGCCCTATTGAATAATGAATGTTTTGAATTTTCTCCAAAAGTAAAGTAGTTGCAAACTCATCCTTTTAGAAACTTGTTTGGGCTGTTGAGAGGAGTAAAAAACCATCAAAAATTTCAATCCTGCATGATTCTACCAAGAAATGTGATTCTTCATTCAAAACCTGATTTTTGCTATTGGGCTCTATTGAATAATGAATGTTTTGAATTTTCTCCAAAAGTAAAGTAGTTGCAAACTCATGCTTTTAGAGACTTGTTTGGGCTCATGAGAGGAGTAGAAAAACATCAAAAATTTCAGTCCTGCATGATTCTTCCAAGAAATGTGTGTTCATTGAAACCGCTGGTTTTTGATAGTTTGGGCCCTATTGAATAATGAATGTTTTGAATTTTCTCCAAAAGTAAAGTAGTTGCAAACTCATCCTTTTAGAAACTTGTTTGGGCTGTTGAGAGGAGTAAAAAACCATCAAAAATTTCAATCCTGCATGATTCTACCAAGAAATGTGATTCTTCATTCAAAACCTGATTTTTGCTATTGGGCTCTATTGAATAATGAATGTTTTGAATTTTCTCCAAAAGTAAAGTAGTTGCAAACTCATGCTTTTAGAGACTTGTTTGGGCTCATGAGAGGAGTAGAAAAACATCAAAAATTTCAGTCCTGCATGATTCTACCAAGAAATGTGTGTTCATTGAAACCGCTGGTTTTTGATAGTTTGGGCCCTATTGAATAATGAATGTTTTGAATTTTATCCAAAAGTAAAGTAGTTGCAAACTCATCCTTTTAGAAACTTGTTTGGGCTGTTAAGAGGAGTAAAAAACCATCAAAAATTTCAATCCTGCATGATTTTACCAAGAAATGTGATTCTTCATTCAAAACCTGATTTTTGCTATTGGGCTCTATTGAATAGTGAATGTTTTGAATTTTCTCCAAAAGTAAAGTAGTTGCAAACTCATGCTTTTAGAAACTTGTTTGGGCTCATGAGAGGAGTAGAAAAACATCAAAAATTTCAGTCCTGCATGATTCTACCAAGAAATGTGTGTTCATTGAAACCGCTGGTTTTTGATAGTTTGGGCCCTATTGAATAATGAATGTTTTGAATTTTCTCCAAAAGTAAAGTAGTTGCAAACTCATCCTTTTAGAAACTTGTTTGGGCTGTTGAGAGGAGTAAAAAACCATCAAAAATTTCAATCCTGCATGATTTTACCAAGAAATGTGATTCTTCATTCAAAACCTGATTTTTGCTATTGGGCTCTATTGAATAATGAATGTTTTGAATTTTCTCCAAAAGTAAAGTAGTTGCAAACTCATGCTTTTAGAGACTTGTTTGGGCTTATGAGAGGAGTAGAAAAACATCAAAAATTTCAGTCCTGCATGATTCTACCAAGAAATGTGTGTTCATTGAAACCGCTGGTTTTTGATAGTTTGGGCCCTATTGAATAATGAATGTTTTGAATTTTCTCCAAAAGTAAAGTAGTTGCAAACTCATCCTTTTAGAAACTTGTTTGGGCTGTTGAGAGGAGTAAAAAACCATCAAAAATTTCAATCCTGCATGATTCTACCAAGAAATGTGATTCTTCATTCAAAACCTGATTTTTGCTATTGGGCTCTATTGAATAATGAATGTTTTGAATTTTCTCCAAAAGTAAAGTAGATGCAAACTCATCCTTTTAGAAACTTGTTTGGGCTGTTGAGAGGAGTAAAAAACCATCAAAAATTTCAATCCTGCATGATTCTACCAAGAACTGTGATTCTTCATTCAAAACCTGATTTTTGCTATTGGGCTCTATTGAATAATGAATGTTTTGAATTTTCTCCAAAAGTAAAGTAGTTGCAAACTCATGCTTTTAGAGACTTGTTTGGGCTCATGAGAGGAGTAGAAAAACATCAAAAATTTCAGTCCTGCATGATTCTACCAAGAAATGTGTGTTCATTGAAACCGCTGGTTTTTGATAGTTTGGGCCCTATTGAATAATGAATGTTTTGAATTTTCTCCAAAAGTAAAGTCGTTGCAAACTCATCCTTTTAGAAACTTGTTTGGGCTGTTGAGAGGAGTAAAAAACCATCAAAAATTTCAATCCTGCATGATTTTACCAAGAAATGTGATTCTTCATTCAAAACCTGATTTTTGCTATTGGGCTCTATTGAATAATGAATGTTTTGAATTTTCTCCAAAAGTAAAGTAGTTGCAAACTCATGCTTTTAGAGACTTGTTTGGGCTCATGAGAGGAGTAGAAAAACATCAAAAATTTCAGTCCTGCATGATTCTACCAAGAAATGTGTGTTCATTGAAACCGCTGGTTTTTGATAGTTTGGGCCCTATTGAATAATGAATGTTTTGAATTTTCTCCAAAAGTAAAGTAGTTGCAAACTCATCCTTTTAGAAACTTGTTTGGGCTGTTGAGAGGAGTAAAAAACCATCAAAAATTTCAATCCTGCATGATTCTACCAAGAAATGTGATTCTTCATTCAAAACCTGATTTTTGCTATTGGGCTCTATTGAATAATGAATGTTTTGAATTTTCTCCAAAAGTAAAGTAGTTGCAAACTCATCCTTTTAGAAACTTGTTTGGGCTGTTGAGAGGAGTAAAAAACCATCAAAAATTTCAATCCTGCATGATTCTACCAAGAAATGTGATTCTTCATTCAAAACCTGATTTTTGCTATTGGGCTCTATTGAATAATGAATGTTTTGAATTTTCTCCAAAAGTAAAGTAGTTGCAAACTCATGCTTTTAGAGACTTGTTTGGGCTCATGAGAGGAGTAGAAAAACATCAAAAATTTCAGTCCTGCATGATTCTACCAAGAAATGTGTGTTCATTGAAACCGCTGGTTTTTGATAGTTTGGGCCCTATTGAATAATGAATGTTTTGAATTTTCTCCAAAAGTAAAGTAGTTGCAAACTCATCCTTTTAGAAACTTGTTTGGGCTGTTGAGAGGAGTAAAAAACCATCAAAAATTTCAATCCTGCATGATTCTACCAAGAAATGTGATTCTTCATTCAAAACCTGATTTTTGCTATTGGGCTCTATTGAATAGTGAATGTTTTGAATTTTCTCCAAAAGTAAAGTAGTTGCAAACTCATGCTTTTAGAAACTTGTTTGGGCTCATGAGAGGAGTAGAAAAACATCAAAAATTTCAGTCCTGCATGATTCTACCAAGAAATGTGTGTTCATTGAAACCGCTGGTTTTTGATAGTTTGGGCCCTATTGAATAATGAATGTTTTGAATTTTCTCCAAAAGTAAAGTAGTTGCAAACTCATCCTTTTAGAAACTTGTTTGGGCTGTTGAGAGGAGTAAAAAACCATCAAAAATTTCAATCCTGCATGATTTTACCAAGAAATGTGATTCTTCATTCAAAACCTGATTTTTGCTATTGGGCTCTATTGAATAATGAATGTTTTGAATTTTCTCCAAAAGTAAAGTAGTTGCAAACTCATGCTTTTAGAGACTTGTTTGGGCTCATGAGAGGAGTAGAAAAACATCAAAAATTTCAGTCCTGCATGATTCTACCAAGAAATGTGTGTTCATTGAAACCGCTGGTTTTTGATAGTTTGGGCCCTATTGAATAATGAATGTTTTGAATTTTCTCCAAAAGTAAAGTAGTTGCAAACTCATCCTTTTAGAAACTTGTTTGGGCTGTTGAGAGGAGTAAAAAACCATCAAAAATTTCAATCCTGCATGATTTTACCAAGAAATGTGATTCTTCATTCAAAACCTGATTTTTGCTATTGGGCTCTATTGAATAATGAATGTTTTGAATTTTCTCCAAAAGTAAAGTAGTTGCAAACTCATGCTTTTAGAGACTTGTTTGGGCTCATGAGAGGAGTAGAAAAACATCAAAAATTTCAGTCCTGCATGATTCTACCAAGAAATGTGTGTTCATTGAAACCGCTGGTTTTTGATAGTTTGGGCCCTATTGAATAATGAATGTTTTGAATTTTCTCCAAAAGTAAAGTAGTTGCTAACTCATCCTTTTAGAAACTTGTTTGGGCTGTTGAGAGGAGTAAAAAACCATCAAAAATTTCAATCCTGCATGATTCTACCAAGAAATGTGATTCTTCATTCAAAACCTGATTTTTGCTATTGGGCTCTATTGAATAATGAATGTTTTGAATTTTCTCCAAAAGTAAAGTAGTTGCAAACTCATGCTTTTAGAGACTTGTTTGGGCTCATGAGAGGAGTAGAAAAACATCAAAAATTTCAGTCCTGCATGATTCTTCCAAGAAATGTGTGTTCATTGAAACCGCTGGTTTTTGATAGTTTGGGCCCTATTGAATAATGAATGTTTTGAATTTTCTCCAAAAGTAAAGTAGTTGCAAACTCATCCTTTTAGAAACTTGTTTGGGCTGTTGAGAGGAGTAAAAAACCATCAAAAATTTCAATCCTGCATGATTCTACCAAGAAATGTGATTCTTCATTCAAAACCTGATTTTTGCTATTGGGCTCTATTGAATAATGAATGTTTTGAATTTTCTCCAAAAGTAAAGTAGTTGCAAACTCATGCTTTTAGAGACTTGTTTGGGCTCATGAGAGGAGTAGAAAAACATCAAAAATTTCAGTCCTGCATGATTCTTCCAAGAAATGTGTGTTCATTGAAACCGCTGGTTTTTGATAGTTTGGGCCCTATTGAATAATGAATGTTTTGAATTTTCTCCAAAAGTAAAGTAGTTGCAAACTCATCCTTTTAGAAACTTGTTTGGGCTGTTGAGAGGAGTAAAAAACCATAAAAAATTTCAATCCTGCATGATTCTACCAAGAAATGTGATTCTTCATTCAAAACCTGATTTTTGCTATTGGGCTCTATTGAATAATGAATGTTTTGAATTTTCTCCAAAAGTAAAGTAGTTGCAAACTCATGCTTTTAGAGACTTGTTTGGGCTCATGAGAGGAGTAGAAAAACATCAAAAATTTCAGTCCTGCATGATTCTACCAAGAAATGTGTGTTCATTGAAACCGCTGGTTTTTGATAGTTTGGGCCCTATTGAATAATGAATGTTTTGAATTTTCTCCAAAAGTAAAGTAGTTGCAAAACTCATCCTTTTAGAAACTTGTTTGGGCTGTTGAGAGGAGTAAAAAACCATCAAAAATTTCAATCCTGCATGATTTTACCAAGAAATGTGATTCTTCATTCAAAACCTGATTTTTGCTATTGGGCTCTATTGAATAGTGAATGTTTTGAATTTTCTCCAATAGTAAAGTAGTTGGAAACTCATGCTTTTAGAAACTTGTTTGGGCTCATGAGAGGAGTAGAAAAACATCAAAAATTTCAGTCCTGCATGATTCTACCAAGAAATGTGTGTTCATTGAAACCGCTGGTTTTTGATAGTTTGGGCCCTATTGAATAATGAATGTTTTGAATTTTCTCCAAAAGTAAAGTAGTTGCAAACTCATCCTTTTAGAAACTTGTTTGGGCTGTTGAGAGGAGTAAAAAACCATCAAAAATTTCAATCCTGCATGATTTTACCAAGAAATGTGATTCTTCATTCAAAACCTGATTTTTGCTATTGGGCTCTATTGAATAATGAATGTTTTGAATTTTCTCCAAAAGTAAAGTAGTTGCAAACTCATGCTTTTAGAGACTTGTTTGGGCTTATGAGAGGAGTAGAAAAACATCAAAAATTTCAGTCCTGCATGATTCTACCAAGAAATGTGTGTTCATTGAAACCGCTGGTTTTTGATAGTTTGGGCCCTATTGAATAATGAATGTTTTGAATTTTCTCCAAAAGTAAAGTAGTTGCAAACTCATCCTTTTAGAAACTTGTTTGGGCTGTTGAGAGGAGTAAAAAAACATCAAAAATTTCAATCCTGCATGATTCTACCAAGAAATGTGATTCTTCATTCAAAACCTGATTTTTGCTATTGGGCTCTATTGAATAATGAATGTTTTGAATTTTCTCCAAAAGTAAAGTAGATGCAAACTCATCCTTTTAGAAACTTGTTTGGGCTGTTGAGAGGAGTAAAAAACCATCAAAAATTTCAATCCTGCATGATTCTACCAAGAACTGTGATTCTTCATTCAAAACCTGATTTTTGCTATTGGGCTCTATTGAATAATGAATGTTTTGAATTTTCTCCAAAAGTAAAGTAGTTGCAAACTCATGCTTTTAGAGACTTGTTTGGGCTCATGAGAGGAGTAGAAAAACATCAAAAATTTCAGTCCTGCATGATTCTACCAAGAAATGTGTGTTCAATGAAACCGCTGGTTTTTGATAGTTTGGGCCCTATTGAATAATGAATGTTTTGAATTTTCTCCAAAAGTAAAGTAGTTGCAAACTCATCCTTTTAGAAACTTGTTTGGGCTGTTGAGAGGAGTAAAAAACCATCAAAAATTTCAATCCTGCATGATTTTACCAAGAAATGTGATTCTTCATTCAAAACCTGATTTTTGCTATTGGGCTCTATTGAATAGTGAATGTTTTGAATTTTCTCCAAAAGTAAAGTAGTTGCAAACTCATGCTTTTAGAAACTTGTTTGGGCTCATGAGAGGAGTAGAAAAACATCAAAAATTTCAGTCCTGCATGATTCTACCATGAAATGTGTGTTCATTGAAACCGCTGGTTTTTGATAGTTTGGGCCCTATTGAATAATGAATGTTTTGAATTTTCTCCAAAAGTAAAGTAGTTGCAAACTCATCCTTTTAGAAACTTGTTTGGGCTGTTGAGAGGAGTAAAAAACCATCAAAAATTTCAATCCTGCATGATTTTACCAAGAAATGTGATTCTTCATTCAAAACCTGATTTTTGCTATTGGGCTCTATTGAATAATGAATGTTTTGAATTTTCTCCAAAAGTAAAGTAGTTGCAAACTCATGCTTTTAGAGACTTGTTTGGGCTCATGAGAGGAGTAGAAAAACATCAAAAATTTCAGTCCTGCATGATTCTACCAAGAAATGTGTGTTCATTGAAACCGCTGGTTTTTGATAGTTTGGGCCCTATTGAATAATGAATGTTTTGAATTTTCTCCAAAAGTAAAGTAGTTGCAAACTCATCCTTTTAGAAACTTGTTTGGGCTGTTGAGAGGAGTAAAAAACCATCAAAAATTTCAATCCTGCATGATTCTACCAAGAAATGTGATTCTTCATTCGAAACCTGATTTTTGCTATTGGGCTCTATTGAATAATGAATGTTTTGAATTTTCTCCAAAAGTAAAGTAGTTGCAAACTCATCCTTTTAGAAACTTGTTTGGGCTGTTGAGAGGAGTAAAAAACCATCAAAAATTTCAATCCTGCATGATTCTACCAAGAACTGTGATTCTTCATTCAAAACCTGATTTTTGCTATTGGGCTCTATTGAATAATGAATGTTTTGAATTTTCTCCAAAAGTAAAGTAGTTGCAAACTCATGCTTTTAGAAACTTGTTTGGGCTCATGAGAGGAGTAGAAAAACATCAAAAATTTCAGCCCTGCATGATTCTTCCAAGAAATGTGTGTTCATTGAAACCGCTGGTTTTTGATAGTTTGGGCCCTATTGAATAATGAATGTTTTGAATTTTCTCCAAAAGTAAAGTAGTTGCAAACTTATCCTTTTAGAAACTTGTTTGGGCTGTTGAGAGGAGTAAAAAACCATCAAAAATTTCAATCCTGCATGATTCTACCAAGAAATGTGATTCTTCATTCAAAACCTGATTTTTGCTATTGGGCTCTATTGAATAATGAATGTTTTGAATTTTCTCCAAAAGTAAAGTAGTTGCAAACTCATCCTTTTAGAAACTTGTTTGGGCTGTTGAGAGGAGTAAAAAACCATCAAAAATTTCAATCCTGCATGATTCTACCAAGAAATGTGATTCTTCATTCAAAACCTGATTTTTGCTATTGGGCTCTACTGAATAATGAATGTTTTGAATTTTCTCCAAAAGTAAAGTAGTTGCAAACTCATGCTTTTAGAAACTTGTTTGGGCTCATGAGAGGAGTAGAAAAACATCAAAAATTTGAGTCCTGCATGATTCTACCAAGAAATGTGTGTTCATTCAAACCGCTGGTTTTTGATAGTTTGGGCCCTATTGAATAATGAATGTTTTGAATTTTCTCCAAAAGTAAAGCAGTTGCAAACTCATCCTTTTAGAAACTTGTTTGGGCTGTAGAGAGGAGTAAAAAACCATCAAAAATTTCAATCCTGCATGATTCTACCAAGAAATGTGATTCTTCATTCAAAACCTGATTTTTGCTATTGGGCTCTATTGAATAATGAATGTTTTGAATTTTCTCCAAAAGTAAAGTAGTTGCAAACTCATGCTTTTAGAGACTTGTTTGGGCTCATGAGAGGAGTAGAAAAACATCAAAAATTTCAGTCCTGCATGATTCTACCAAGAAATGTGTGTTCATTGAAACCGCTGGTTTTTGATAGTTTGGGCCCTATTGAATAATGAATGTTTTGAATTTTCTCCAAAAGTAAAGCAGTTGCAAACTCATCCTTTTAGAAACTTGTTTGGGCTGTTGAGAGGAGTAAAAAACCATCAAAAATTTCAATCCTGCATGATTCTACCAAGAAATGTGATTCTTCATTCAAAACCTGATTTTTGCTATTGGGCTCTATTGAATAATGAATGTTTTGAATTTTCTCCAAAAGTAAAGTAGTTGCAAACTCATGCTTTTAGAGACTTGTTTGGGCTCATGAGAGGAGTAGAAAAACATCAAAAATTTCAGTCCTGCATGATTCTACCAAGAAATGTGTGTTCATTCAAACCGCTGGTTTTTGATAGTTTGGGCCCTATTGAATAATGAATGTTTTGAATTTTCTCCAAAAGTAAAGTAGTTGCAAACTCATCCTTTTAGAAACTTGTTTGGGCTGTTGAGAGGAGTAAAAAACCATCAAAAATTTCAATCCTGCATGATTCTACCAAGAAATGTGATTCTTCATTCAAAACCTGATTTTTGCTATTGGGCTCTATTGAATAATGAATGTTTTGAATTTTCTCCAAAAGTAAAGTAGTTGCAAACTCATGCTTTTAGAGACTTGTTTGGGCTCATGAGAGGAGTAGAAAAACATCAAAAATTTCAGTCCTGCATGATTCTTCCAAGAAACGTGTGTTCATTGAAACCGCTGGTTTTTGATAGTTTGGGCCCTATTGAATAATGAATGTTTTGAATTTTCTCCAAAAGTAAAGTAGTTGCAAACTCATGCTTTTAGAGACTTGTTTGGGCTCATGAGAGTAGAAAAACATCAAAAATTTCAGTCCTGCATGATTCTACCAAGAAATGTGTGTTCATTGAAACCGCTGGTTTTTGATAGTTTGGGCCCTATTGAATAATGAATGTTTTGAATTTTCTCCAAAAGTAAAGCAGTTGCAAACTCATCCTTTTAGAAACTTGTTTGGGCTGTTGAGAGGAGTAAAAAACCATCAAAAATTTCAATCCTGCATGATTCTACCAAGAAATGTGATTCTTCATTCAAAACCTGATTTTTGCTATTGGGCTCTATTGAATAATGAATGTTTTGAATTTTCTCCAAAAGTAAAGTAGTTGCAAACTCATGCTTTTAGAGACTTGTTTGGGCACATGAGAGGAGTAGAAAAACATCAAAAATTTCAGTCCTGCATGATTCTACCAAGAAATGTGTGTTCATTGAAACCGCTGGTTTTTGATAGTTTGGGCCCTATTGAATAATGAATGTTTTGAATTTTCTCCGAAAGTAAAGTAGTTGCAAACTCATCCTTTTAGAAACTTGTTTGGGCTGTTGAGAGGAGTAAAAAACCATCAAAAATTTCAATCCTGCATGATTCTACCAAGAAATGTGATTCTTCATTCAAAACCTGATTTTTGCTATTGGGCTCTATTGAATAATGAATGTTTTGAATTTTCTCCAAAAGTAAAGTAGTTGCAAACTCATGCTTTTAGAGACTTGTTTGGGCTCATGAGAGGAGTAGAAAAACATCAAAAATTTCAGTCCTGCATGATTCTACCAAGAAATGTGTGTTCATTGAAACCGCTGGTTTTTGATAGTTTGGGCCCTATTGAATAATGAATGTTTTGAATTTTCTCCAAAAGTAAAGTAGTTGCAAGCTCATCCTTTTAGAAACTTGTTTGGGCTGTTGAGAGGAGTAAAAAACCATCAAAAATTTCAATCCTGCATGATTCTACCAAGAAATGTGATTCTTCATTCAAAACCTGATTTTTGCTATTGGGCTCTATTGAATAATGAATGTTTTGAATTTTCTCCAAAAGTAAAGTAGTTGCAAACTCATGCTTTTAGAGACTTGTTTGGGCTCATGAGAGGAGTAGAAAAACATCAAAAATTTCAGTCCTGCATGATTCTTCCAAGAAATGTGTGTTCATTGAAACCGCTGGTTTTTGATAGTTTGGGCCCTATTGAATAATGAATGTTTTGAATTTTCTCCAAAAGTAAAGTAGTTGCAAACTCATCCTTTTAGAAACTTGTTTGGGCTGTTGAGAGGAGTAAAAAACCATCAAAAATTTCAATCCTGCATGATTCTACCAAGAAATGTGATTCTTCATTCAAAACCTGATTTTTGCTATTGGGCTCTATTGAATAATGAATGTTTTGAATTTTCTCCAAAAGTAAAGTAGTTGCAAACTCATGCTTTTAGAGACTTGTTTGGGCTCATGAGAGGAGTAGAAAAACATCAAAAATTTCAGTCCTGCATGATTCTTCCAAGAAATGTGTGTTCATTGAAACCGCTGGTTTTTGATAGTTTGGGCCCTATTGAATAATGAATGTTTTGAATTTTCTCCAAAAGTAAAGTAGTTGCAAACTCATCCTTTTAGAAACTTGTTTGGGCTGTTGAGAGGAGTAAAAAACCATCAAAAATTTCAATCCTGCATGATTCTACCAAGAAATGTGATTCTTCATTCAAAACCTGATTTTTGCTATTGGGCTCTATTGAATAATGAATGTTTTGAATTTTCTCCAAAAGTAAAGTAGTTGCAAACTCATGCTTTTAGAGACTTGTTTGGGCTCATGAGAGGAGTAGAAAAACATCAAAAATTTCAGTCCTGCATGATTCTACCAAGAAATGTGTGTTCATTGAAACCGCTGGTTTTTGATAGTTTGGGCCCTATTGAATAATGAATGTTTTGAATTTTCTCCAAAAGTAAAGTAGTTGCAAACTCATCCTTTTAGAAACTTGTTTGGGCTGTTGAGAGGAGTAAAAAACCATCAAAAATTTCAATCCTGCATGATTTTACCAAGAAATGTGATTCTTCATTCAAAACCTGATTTTTGCTATTGGGCTCTATTGAATAGTGAATGTTTTGAATTTTCTCCAAAAGTAAAGTAGTTGCAAACTCATGCTTTTAGAAACTTGTTTGGGCTCATGAGAGGAGTAGAAAAACATCAAAAATTTCAGTCCTGCATGATTCTACCAAGAAATGTGTGTTCATTGAAACCGCTGGTTTTTGATAGTTTGGGCCCTATTGAATAATGAATGTTTTGAATTTTCTCCAAAAGTAAAGTAGTTGCAAACTCATCCTTTTAGAAACTTGTTTGGGCTGTTGAGAGGAGTAAAAAACCATCAAAAATTTCAATCCTGCATGATTTTACCAAGAAATGTGATTCTTCATTCAAAACCTGATTTTTGCTATTGGGCTCTATTGAATAATGAATGTTTTGAATTTTCTCCAAAAGTAAAGTAGTTGCAAACTCATGCTTTTAGAGACTTGTTTGGGCTTATGAGAGGAGTAGAAAAACATCAAAAATTTCAGTCCTGCATGATTCTACCAAGAAATGTGTGTTCATTGAAACCGCTGGTTTTTGATAGTTTGGGCCCTATTGAATAATGAATGTTTTGAATTTTCTCCAAAAGTAAAGTAGTTGCAAACTCATCCTTTTAGAAACTTGTTTGGGCTGTTGAGAGGAGTAAAAAACCATCAAAAATTTCAATCCTGCATGATTCTACCAAGAAATGTGATTCTTCATTCAAAACCTGATTTTTGCTATTGGGCTCTATTGAATAATGAATGTTTTGAATTTTCTCCAAAAGTAAAGTAGTTGCAAACTCATCCTTTTAGAAACTTGTTTGGGCTGTTGAGAGGAGTAAAAAACCATCAAAAATTTCAATCCTGCATGATTCTACCAAGAACTGTGATTCTTCATTCAAAACCTGATTTTTGCTATTGGGCTCTATTGAATAATGAATGTTTTGAATTTTCTCCAAAAGTAAAGTAGTTGCAAACTCATGCTTTTAGAGACTTGTTTGGGCTCATGAGAGGAGTAGAAAAACATCAAAAATTTCAGTCCTGCATGATTCTACCAAGAAATGTGTGTTCATTGAAACCGCTGGTTTTTGATAGTTTGGGTCCTATTGAATAATGAATGTTTTGAATTTTCTCCAAAAGTAAAGTAGTTGCAAACTCATCCTTTTAGAAACTTGTTTGGGCTGTTGAGAGGAGTAAAAAACCATCAAAAATTTCAATCCTGCATGATTTTACCAAGAAATGTGATTCTTCATTCAAAACCTGATTTTTGCTATTGGGCTCTATTGAATAATGAATGTTTTGAATTTTCTCCAAAAGTAAAGTAGTTGCAAACTCATGCTTTTAGAGACTTGTTTGGGCTCATGAGAGTAGAAAAACATCAAAAATTTCAGTCCTGCATGATTCTACCAAGAAATGTGTGTTCATTGAAACCGCTGGTTTTTGATAGTTTGGGCCCTATTGAATAATGAATGTTTTGAATTTTCTCCAAAAGTAAAGTAGTTGCAAACTCATCCTTTTAGAAACTTGTTTGGGCTGTTGAGAGGAGTAAAAAACCATCAAAAATTTCAATCCTGCATGATTTTACCAAGAAATGTGATTCTTCATTCAAAACCTGATTTTTGCTATTGGGCTCTATTGAATAGTGAATGTTTTGAATTTTCTCCAAAAGTAAAGTAGTTGCAAACTCATGCTTTTAGAAACTTGTTTGGGCTCATGAGAGGAGTAGAAAAACATCAAAAATTTCAGTCCTGCATGATTCTACCAAGAAATGTGTGTTCATTGAAACCGCTGGTTTTTGATAGTTTGGGCCCTATTGAATAATGAATGTTTTGAATTTTCTCCAAAAGTAAAGTAGTTGCAAACTCATCCTTTTAGAAACTTGTTTGGGCTGTAGAGAGGAGTAAAAAACCATCAAAAATTTCAATCCTGCATGATTCTACCAAGAAATGTGATTCTTCATTCAAAACCTGATTTTTGCTATTGGGCTCTATTGAATAATGAATGTTTTGAATTTTCTCCAAAAGTAAAGTAGTTGCAAACTCATCCTTTTAGAAACTTGTTTGGGCTGTTGAGAGGAGTAAAAAACCATCAAAAATTTCAATCCTGCATGATTCTACCAAGAAATGTGATTCTTCATTCAAAACCTGATTTTTGCTATTGGGCTCTATTGAATAATGAATGTTTTGAATTTTCTCCAAAAGTAAAGTAGTTGCAAACTCATGCTTTTAGAGACTTGTTTGGGCTCATGAGAGGAGTAGAAAAACATCAAAAATTTCAGTCCTGCATGATTCTACCAAGAAATGTGTGTTCATTGAAACCGCTGGTTTTTGATAGTTTGGGCCCTATTGAATAATGAATGTTTTGAATTTTCTCCAAAAGTAAAGTAGTTGCAAACTCATCCTTTTAGATACTTGTTTGGGCTGTTGATAGGAGTAAAAAAACATCAAAAATTTCAATCCTGCATGATTCTACCAAGAAATGTGATTCTTCATTCAAAACCTGATTTTTGCTATTGGGCTCTATTGAATAATGAATGTTTTGAATTTTCTCCAAAAGTAAAGTAGTTGCAAACTCATGCTTTTAGAAACTTGTTTGGGCTCATGAGAGGAGAAGAAAAACATCAAAAATTTGAGTCCTGCATGATTCTACCAAGAAATGTGTGTTCATTCAAACCGCTGGTTTTTGATAGTTTGGGCCCTATTGAATAATGAATGTTTTGAATTTTCTCCAAAAGTAAAGCAGTTGCAAACTCATCCTTTTAGAAACTTGTTTGGGCTGTAGAGAGGAGTTAAAAACCATCAAAAATTTCAATCCTGCATGATTCTACCAAGAAATGTGATTCTTCATTCAAAACCTGATTTTTGCTATTGGGCTCTATTGAATAATGAATGTTTTGAATTTTCTCCAAAAGTAAAGTAGTTGCAAACTCATGCTTTTAGAGACTTGTTTGGGCTCATGAGAGGAGTAGAAAAACATCAAAAATTTCAGTCCTGCATGATTCTACCAAGAAATGTGTGTTCATTGAAACCGCTGGTTTTTGATAGTTTGGGCCCTATTGAATAATGAATGTTTTGAATTTTCTCCAAAAGTAAAGCAGTTGCAAACTCATCCTTTTAGAAACTTGTTTGGGCTGTTGAGAGGAGTAAAAAACCATCAAAAATTTCAATCCTGCATGATTCTACCAAGAAATGTGATTCTTCATTCAAAACCTGATTTTTGCTATTGGGCTCTATTGAATAATGAATGTTTTGAATTTTCTCCAAAAGTAAAGTAGTTGCAAACTCATGCTTTTAGAGACTTGTTTGGGCTCATGAGAGGAGTAGAAAAACATCAAAAATTTCAGTCCTGCATGATTCTACCAAGAAATGTGTGTTCATTGAAACCGCTGGTTTTTGATAGTTTGGGCCCTATTGAATATTGAATGTTTTGAATTTTCTCCGAAAGTAAAGTAGTTGCAAACTCATCCTTTTAGAAACTTGTTTGGGCTGTTGAGAGGAGTAAAAAACCATCAAAAATTTCAATCCTGCATGATTCTACCAAGAAATGTGATTCTTCATTCAAAACCTGATTTTTGCTATTGGGCTCTATTGAATAATGAATGTTTTGAATTTTCTCCAAAAGTAAAGTAGTTGCAAACTCATGCTTTTAGAGACTTGTTTGGGCTCATGAGAGGAGTAGAAAAACATCAAAAATTTCAGTCCTGCATGATTCTACCAAGAAATGTGTGTTCATTGAAACCGCTGGTTTTTGATAGTTTGGGCCCTATTGAATAATGAATGTTTTGAATTTTCTCCAAAAGTAAAGTAGTTGCAAACTCATCCTTTTAGAAACTTGTTTGGGCTGTTGAGAGGAGTAAAAAACCATCAAAAATTTCAATCCTGCATGATTCTACCAAGAAATGTGATTCTTCATTCAAAACCTGATTTTTGCTATTGGGCTCTATTGAATAATGAATGTTTTGAATTTTCTCCAAAAGTAAAGTAGTTGCAAACTCATGCTTTTAGAGACTTGTTTGGGCTCATGAGAGGAGTAGAAAAACATCAAAAATTTCAGTCCTGCATGATTCTTCCAAGAAATGTGTGTTCATTGAAACCGCTGGTTTTTGATAGTTTGGGCCCTATTGAATAATGAATGTTTTGAATTTTCTCCAAAAGTAAAGTAGTTGCAAACTCATCCTTTTAGAAACTTGTTTGGGCTGTTGAGAGGAGTAAAAAACCATCAAAAATTTCAATCCTGCATGATTCTACCAAGAAATGTGATTCTTCATTCAAAACCTGATTTTTGCTATTGGGCTCTATTGAATAATGAATGTTTTGAATTTTCTCCAAAAGTAAAGTAGTTGCAAACTCATGCTTTTAGAGACTTGTTTGGGCTCATGAGAGGAGTAGAAAAACATCAAAAATTTCAGTCCTGCATGATTCTTCCAAGAAATGTGTGTTCATTGAAACCGCTGGTTTTTGATAGTTTGGGCCCTATTGAATAATGAATGTTTTGAATTTTCTCCAAAAGTAAAGTAGTTGCAAACTCATCCTTTTAGAAACTTGTTTGGGCTGTTGAGAGGAGTAAAAAACCATCAAAAATTTCAATCCTGCATGATTTTACCAAGAAATGTGATTCTTCATTCAAAACCTGATTTTTGCTATTGGGCTCTATTGAATAGTGAATGTTTTGAATTTTCTCCAAAAGTAAAGTAGTTGCAAACTCATGCTTTTAGAAACTTGTTTGGGCTCATGAGAGGAGTAGAAAAACATCAAAAATTTCAGTCCTGCATGATTCTACCAAGAAATGTGTGTTCATTGAAACCGCTGGTTTTTGATAGTTTGGGCCCTATTGAATAATGAATGTTTTGAATTTTCTCCAAAAGTAAAGTAGTTGCAAACTCATCCTTTTAGAAACTTGTTTGGGCTGTTGAGAGGAGTAAAAAACCATCAAAAATTTCAATCCTGCATGATTTTACCAAGAAATGTGATTCTTCATTGAAAACCTGATTTTTGCTATTGGGCTCTATTGAATAATGAATGTTTTGAATTTTCTCCAAAAGTAAAGTAGTTGCAAACTCATGCTTTTAGAGACTTGTTTGGGCTTATGAGAGGAGTAGAAAAACATCAAAAATTTCAGTCCTGCATGATTCTACCAAGAAATGTGTGTTCATTGAAACCGCTGGTTTTTGATAGTTTGGGCCCTATTGAATAATGAATGTTTTGAATTTTCTCCAAAAGTAAAGTAGTTGCAAACTCATCCTTTTAGAAACTTGTTTGGGCTGTTGAGAGGAGTAAAAAACCAAAAATTTCAATCCTGCATGATTCTACCAAGAAATGTGATTCTTCATTCAAAACCTGATTTTTGCTATTGGGCTCTATTGAATAATGAATGTTTTGAATTTTCTCCAAAAGTAAAGTAGTTGCAAACTCATCCTTTGAGAAACTTGTTTGGGCTGTTGAGAGGAGTAAAAAACCATCAAAAATTTCAATCCTGCATGATTCTACCAAGAACTGTGATTCTTCATTCAAAACCTGATTTTTGCTATTGGGCTCTATTGAATAATGAATGTTTTGAATTTTCTCCAAAAGTAAAGTAGTTGCAAACTCATGCTTTTAGAGACTTGTTTGGGCTCATGAGAGGAGTAGAAAAACATCAAAAATTTCAGTCCTGCATGATTCTACCAAGAAATGTGTGTTCATTGAAACCGCTGGTTTTTGATAGTTTGGGTCCTATTGAATAATGAATGTTTTGAATTTTCTCCAAAAGTAAAGTAGTTGCAAACTCATCCTTTTAGAAACTTGTTTGGGCTGTTGAGAGGAGTAAAAAACCATCAAAAATTTCAATCCTGCATGATTTTACCAAGAAATGTGATTCTTCATTCAAAACCTGATTTTTGCTATTGGGCTCTATTGAATAGTGAATGTTTTGAATTTTCTCCAAAAGTAAAGTAGTTGCAAACTCATGCTTTTAGAAACTTGTTTGGGCTCATGAGAGGAGTAGAAAAACATCAAAAATTTCAGTCCTGCATGATTCTACCAAGAAATGTGTGTTCATTGAAACCGCTGGTTTTTGATAGTTTGGGCCCTATTGAATAATGAATGTTTTGAATTTTCTCCAAAAGTAAAGTAGTTGCAAACTCATAATTTTAGAAACTTGTTTGGGCTGTTGAGAGGAGTAGAAAAACATCAAAAATTTCAGCCCTGCATGATTCTTCCAAGAAATGTGTGTTCATTGAAACCGCTGGTTTTTGATAGTTTGGGCCCTATTGAATAATGAATGTTTTGAATTTTCTCCAAAAGTAAAGTAGTTGCAAACTCATCCTTTTAGAAACTTGTTTGGGCTGTTGAGAGGAGTAAAAAACCATCAAAAATTTCAATCCTGCATGATTCTACCAAGAAATGTGATTCTTCATTCAAAACCTGATTTTTGCTATTGGGCTCTATTGAATAATGAATGTTTTGAATTTTCTCCAAAAGTAAAGTAGTTGCAAACTCATGCTTTTAGAGACTTGTTTGGGCTCATGAGAGGAGTAGGAAAACATCAAAAATTTCAGTCCTGCATGATTCTACCAAGAAATGTGTGTTCATTGAAACCGCTGGTTTTTGATAGTTTGGGCCCTATTGAATAATGAATGTTTTGAATTTTCTCCAAAAGTAAAGTAGTTGCAAACTCATCCTTTTAGAAACTTGTTTGGGCTGTTGAGAGGAGTAAAAAACCATCAAAAATTTCAATCCTGCATGATTCTACCAAGAAATGTGATTCTTCATTCAAAACCTGATTTTTGCTATTGGGCTCTATTGAATAATGAATGTTTTGAATTTTCTCCAAAAGTAAAGTAGTTGCAAACTCATGCTTTTAGAGACTTGTTTGGGCTCATGAGAGGAGTAGAAAAACATCAAAAATTTCAGTCCTGCATGATTCTACCAAGAAATGTGTGTTCATTGAAACCGCTGGTTTTTGATAGTTTGGGCCCTATTGAATAATGAATGTTTTGAATTTTCTCCAAAAGTAAAGCAGTTGCAAACTCATCCTTTTAGAAACTTGTTTGGGCTGTTGAGAGGAGTAAAAAACCATCAAAAATTTCAATCCTGCATGATTCTACCAAGAAATGTGATTCTTCATTCAAAACCTGATTTTTGCTATTGGGCTCTATTGAATAATGAATGTTTTGAATTTTCTCCAAAAGTAAAGTAGTTGCAAACTCATGCTTTTAGAGACTTGTTTGGGCTCATGAGAGGAGTAGAAAAACATCAAAAATTTCAGTCCTGCATGATTCTTCCAAGAAATGTGTGTTCATTGAAACCGCTGGTTTTTGATAGTTTGGGCCCTATTGAATAATGAATGTTTTGAATTTTCTCCAAAAGTAAAGTAGTTGCAAACTCATCCTTTTAGAAACTTGTTTGGGCTGTTGAGAGGAGTAAAAAACCATCAAAAATTTCAATCCTGCATGATTCTACCAAGAAATGTGATTCTTCATTCAAAACCTGATTTTTGCTATTGGGCTCTATTGAATAATGAATGTTTTGAATTTTCTCCAAAAGTAAAGTAGTTGCAAACTCATGCTTTTAGAGACTTGTTTGGGCTCATGAGAGGAGTAGAAAAACATCAAAAATTTCAGTCCTGCATGATTCTTCCAAGAAATGTGTGTTCATTGAAACCGCTGGTTTTTGATAGTTTGGGCCCTATTGAATAATGAATGTTTTGAATTTTCTCCAAAAGTAAAGTAGTTGCAAACTCATCCTTTTAGAAACTTGTTTGGGCTGTTGAGAGGAGTAAAAAACCATCAAAAATTTCAATCCTGCATGATTCTACCAAGAAATGTGATTCTTCATTCAAAACCTGATTTTTGCTATTGGGCTCTATTGAATAATGAATGTTTTGAATTTTCTCCAAAAGTAAAGTAGTTGCAAACTCATGCTTTTAGAGACTTGTTTGGGCTCATGAGAGGAGTAGAAAAACATCAAAAATTTCAGTCCTGCATGATTCTACCAAGAAATGTGTGTTCATTCAAACCGCTGGTTTTTGATAGTTTGGGCCCTATTGAATAATGAATGTTTTGAATTTTCTCCAAAAGTAAAGTAGTTGCAAACTCATCCTTTTAGAAACTTGTTTGGGCTGTTGAGAGGAGTAAAAAACCATCAAAAATTTCAATCCTGCATGATTCTACCAAGAAATGTGATTCTTCATTCAAAACCTGATTTTTGCTATTGGGCTCTATTGAATAATGAATGTTTTGAATTTTCTCCAAAAGTAAAGTAGTTGCAAACTCATGCTTTTAGAGACTTGTTTGGGCTCATGAGAGGAGTAGAAAAACATCAAAAATTTCAGTCCTGCATGATTCTACCAAGAAATGTGTGTTCATTCAAACCGCTGGTTTTTGATAGTTTGGGCCCTATTGAATAATGAATGTTTTGAATTTTCTCCAAAAGTAAAGTAGTTGCAAACTCATCCTTTTAGAAACTTGTTTGGGCTGTTGAGAGGAGTAAAAAACCATCAAAAATTTCAATCCTGCATGATTCTACCAAGAAATGTGATTCTTCATTCAAAACCTGATTTTTGCTATTGGGCTCTATTGAATAATGAATGTTTTGAATTTTCTCCAAAAGTAAAGTAGTTGCAAACTCATGCTTTTAGAGACTTGTTTGGGCTCATGAGAGGAGTAGAAAAACATCAAAAATTTCAGTCCTGCATGATTCTTCCAAGAAACGTGTGTTCATTGAAACCGCTGGTTTTTGATAGTTTGGGCCCTATTGAATAATGAATGTTTTGAATTTTCTCCAAAAGTAAAGTAGTTGCAAACTCATGCTTTTAGAGACTTGTTTGGGCTCATGAGAGTAGAAAAACATCAAAAATTTCAGTCCTGCATGATTCTACCAAGAAATGTGTGTTCATTGAAACCGCTGGTTTTTGATAGTTTGGGCCCTATTGAATAATGAATGTTTTGAATTTTCTCCAAAAGTAAAGCAGTTGCAAACTCATCCTTTTAGAAACTTGTTTGGGCTGTTGAGAGGAGTAAAAAACCATCAAAAATTTCAATCCTGCATGATTCTACCAAGAAATGTGATTCTTCATTCAAAACCTGATTTTTGCTATTGGGCTCTATTGAATAATGAATGTTTTGAATTTTCTCCAAAAGTAAAGTAGTTGCAAACTCATGCTTTTAGAGACTTGTTTGGGCTCATGAGAGGAGTAGAAAAACATCAAAAATTTCAGTCCTGCATGATTCTACCAAGAAATGTGTGTTCATTGAAACCGCTGGTTTTTGATAGTTTGGGCCCTATTGAATAATGAATGTTTTGAATTTTCTCCAAAAGTAAAGTAGTTGCAAGCTCATCCTTTTAGAAACTTGTTTGGGCTGTTGAGAGGAGTAAAAAACCATCAAAAATTTCAATCCTGCATGATTCTACCAAGAAATGTGATTCTTCATTCAAAACCTGATTTTTGCTATTGGGCTCTATTGAATAATGAATGTTTTGAATTTTCTCCAAAAGTAAAGTAGTTGCAAACTCATGCTTTTAGAGACTTGTTTGGGCTCATGAGAGGAGTAGAAAAACATCAAAAATTTCAGTCCTGCATGATTCTTCCAAGAAATGTGTGTTCATTGAAACCGCTGGTTTTTGATAGTTTGGGCCCTATTGAATAATGAATGTTTTGAATTTTCTCCAAAAGTAAAGTAGTTGCAAACTCATCCTTTTAGAAACTTGTTTGGGCTGTTGAGAGGAGTAAAAAACCATCAAAAATTTCAATCCTGCATGATTCTACCAAGAAATGTGATTCTTCATTCAAAACCTGATTTTTGCTATTGGGCTCTATTGAATAATGAATGTTTTGAATTTTCTCCAAAAGTAAAGTAGTTGCAAACTCATGCTTTTAGAGACTTGTTTGGGCTCATGAGAGGAGTAGAAAAACATCAAAAATTTCAGTCCTGCATGATTCTTCCAAGAAATGTGTGTTCATTGAAACCGCTGGTTTTTGATAGTTTGGGCCCTATTGAATAATGAATGTTTTGAATTTTCTCCAAAAGTAAAGTAGTTGCAAACTCATCCTTTTAGAAACTTGTTTGGGCTGTTGAGAGGAGTAAAAAACCATCAAAAATTTCAATCCTGCATGATTCTACCAAGAAATGTGATTCTTCATTCAAAACCTGATTTTTGCTATTGGGCTCTATTGAATAATGAATGTTTTGAATTTTCTCCAAAAGTAAAGTAGTTGCAAACTCATGCTTTTAGAGACTTGTTTGGGCTCATGAGAGGAGTAGAAAAACATCAAAAATTTCAGTCCTGCATGATTCTACCAAGAAATGTGTGTTCATTGAAACCGCTGGTTTTTGATAGTTTGGGCCCTATTGAATAATGAATGTTTTGAATTTTCTCCAAAAGTAAAGTAGTTGCAAACTCATCCTTTTAGAAACTTGTTTGGGCTGTTGAGAGGAGTAAAAAACCATCAAAAATTTCAATCCTGCATGATTTTACCAAGAAATGTGATTCTTCATTCAAAACCTGATTTTTGCTATTGGGCTCTATTGAATAGTGAATGTTTTGAATTTTCTCCAAAAGTAAAGTAGTTGCAAACTCATGCTTTTAGAAACTTGTTTGGGCTCATGAGAGGAGTAGAAAAACATCAAAAATTTCAGTCCTGCATGATTCTACCAAGAAATGTGATTCTTCATTCAAAACCTGATTTTTGCTATTGGGCTCTATTGAATAATGAATGTTTTGAATTTTCTCCAAAAGTAAAGTAGTTGCAAACTCATGCTTTTAGAGACTTGTTTGGGCTCATGAGAGGAGTAGAAAAACATCAAAAATTTCAGTCCTGCATGATTCTACCAAGAAATGTGTGTTCATTGAAACCGCTGGTTTTTGATAGTTTGGGCCCTATTGAATAATGAATGTTTTGAATTTTCTCCAAAAGTAAAGTAGTTGCAAACTCATCCTTTTAGAAACTTGTTTGGGCTGTTGAGAGGAGTAAAAAACCATCAAAAATTTCAATCCTGCATGATTCTACCAAGAAATGTGATTCTTCATTCAAAACCTGATTTTTGCTATTGGGCTCTTTTGAATAATGAATGTTTTGAATTTTCTCCAAAAGTAAAGTAGTTGCAAACTCATGCTTTTAGAGACTTGTTTGGGCTCATGAGAGGAGTAGAAAAACATCAAAAATTTCAGTCCTGCATGATTCTACCAAGAAATGTGTGTTCATTGAAACCGCTGGTTTTTGATAGTTTGGGCCCTATTGAATAATGAATGTTTTGAATTTTCTCCAAAAGTAAAGTAGTTGCAAGCTCATCCTTTTAGAAACTTGTTTGGGCTGTTGAGAGGAGTAAAAAACCATCAAAAATTTCAATCCTGCATGATTCTACCAAGAAATGTGATTCTTCATTCAAAACCTGATTTTTGCTATTGGGCTCTATTGAATAATGAATGTTTTGAATTTTCTCCAAAAGTAAAGTAGTTGCAAACTCATGCTTTTAGAGACTTGTTTGGGCTCATGAGAGGAGTAGAAAAACATCAAAAATTTCAGTCCTGCATGATTCTTCCAAGAAATGTGTGTTCATTGAAACCGCTGGTTTTTGATAGTTTGGGCCCTATTGAATAATGAATGTTTTGAATTTTCTCCAAAAGTAAAGTAGTTGCAAACTCATCCTTTTAGAAACTTGTTTGGGCTGTTGAGAGGAGTAAAAAACCATCAAAAATTTCAATCCTGCATGATTTTACCAAGAAATGTGATTCTTCATTCAAAACCTGATTTTTGCTATTGGGCTCTATTGAATAGTGAATGTTTTGAATTTTCTCCAAAAGTAAAGTAGTTGCAAACTCATGCTTTTAGAAACTTGTTTGGGCTCATGAGAGGAGTAGAAAAACATCAAAAATTTCAGTCCTGCATGATTCTACCAAGAAATGTGATTCTTCATTCAAAACCTGATTTTTGCTATTGGGCTCTATTGAATAATGAATGTTTTGAATTTTCTCCAAAAGTAAAGTAGTTGCAAACTCATGCTTTTAGAGACTTGTTTGGGCTCATGAGAGGAGTAGAAAAACATCAAAAATTTCAGTCCTGCATGATTCTACCAAGAAATGTGTGTTCATTGAAACCGCTGGTTTTTGATAGTTTGGGCCCTATTGAATAATGAATGTTTTGAATTTTCTCCAAAAGTAAAGTAGTTGCAAACTCATCCTTTTAGAAACTTGTTTGGGCTGTTGAGAGGAGTAAAAAACCATCAAAAATTTCAATCCTGCATGATTTTACCAAGAAATGTGATTCTTCATTCAAAACCTGATTTTTGCTATTGGGCTCTATTGAATAGTGAATGTTTTGAATTTTCTCCAAAAGTAAAGTAGTTGCAAACTCATGCTTTTAGAAACTTGTTTGGGCTCATGAGAGGAGTAGAAAAACATCAAAAATTTCAGTCCTGCATGATTCTACCAAGAAATGTGTGTTCATTGAAACCGCTGGTTTTTGATAGTTTGGGCCCTATTGAATAATGAATGTTTTGAATTTTCTCCAAAAGTAAAGTAGTTGCAAACTCATCCTTTTAGAAACTTGTTTGGGCTGTTGAGAGGAGTAAAAAACCATCAAAAATTTCAATCCTGCATGATTTTACCAAGAAATGTGATTCTTCATTCAAAACCTGATTTTTGCTATTGGGCTCTATTGAATAATGAATGTTTTGAATTTTCTCCAAAAGTAAAGTAGTTGCAAACTCATGCTTTTAGAGACTTGTTTGGGCTTATGAGAGGAGTAGAAAAACATCAAAAATTTCAGTCCTGCATGATTCTACCAAGAAATGTGTGTTCATTGAAACCGCTGGTTTTTGATAGTTTGGGCCCTATTGAATAATGAATGTTTTGAATTTTCTCCAAAAGTAAAGTAGTTGCAAACTCATCCTTTTAGAAACTTGTTTGGGCTGTTGAGAGGAGTAAAAAACCATCAAAAATTTCAATCCTGCATGATTCTACCAAGAAATGTGATTCTTCATTCAAAACCTGATTTTTGCTATTGGGCTCTATTGAATAATGAATGTTTTGAATTTTCTCCAAAAGTAAAGTAGTTGCAAACTCATCCTTTTAGAAACTTGTTTGGGCTGTTGAGAGGAGTAAAAAACCATCAAAAATTTCAATCCTGCATGATTCTACCAAGAACTGTGATTCTTCATTCAAAACCTGATTTTTGCTATTGGGCTCTATTGAATAATGAATGTTTTGAATTTTCTCCAAAAGTAAAGTAGTTGCAAACTCATGCTTTTAGAGACTTGTTTGGGCTCATGAGAGGAGTAGAAAAACATCAAAAATTTCAGTCCTGCATGATTCTACCAAGAAATGTGTGTTCATTGAAACCGCTGGTTTTTGATAGTTTGGGTCCTATTGAATAATGAATGTTTTGAATTTTCTCCAAAAGTAAAGTAGTTGCAAACTCATCCTTTTAGAAACTTGTTTGGGCTGTTGAGAGGAGTAAAAAACCATCAAAAATTTCAATCCTGCATGATTTTACCAAGAAATGTGATTCTTCATTCAAAACCTGATTTTTGCTATTGGGCTCTATTGAATAATGAATGTTTTGAATTTTCTCCAAAAGTAAAGTAGTTGCAAACTCATGCTTTTAGAGACTTGTTTGGGCTCATGAGAGTAGAAAAACATCAAAAATTTCAGTCCTGCATGATTCTACCAAGAAATGTGTGTTCATTGAAACCGCTGGTTTTTGATAGTTTGGGCCCTATTGAATAATGAATGTTTTGAATTTTCTCCAAAAGTAAAGTAGTTGCAAACTCATCCTTTTAGAAACTTGTTTGGGCTGTTGAGAGGAGTAAAAAACCATCAAAAATTTCAATCCTGCATGATTTTACCAAGAAATGTGATTCTTCATTCAAAACCTGATTTTTGCTATTGGGCTCTATTGAATAGTGAATGTTTTGAATTTTCTCCAAAAGTAAAGTAGTTGCAAACTCATGCTTTTAGAAACTTGTTTGGGCTCATGAGAGGAGTAGAAAAACATCAAAAATTTCAGTCCTGCATGATTCTACCAAGAAATGTGTGTTCATTGAAACCGCTGGTTTTTGATAGTTTGGGCCCTATTGAATAATGAATGTTTTGAATTTTCTCCAAAAGTAAAGTAGTTGCAAACTCATCCTTTTAGAAACTTGTTTGGGCTGTAGAGAGGAGTAAAAAACCATCAAAAATTTCAATCCTGCATGATTCTACCAAGAAATGTGATTCTTCATTCAAAACCTGATTTTTGCTATTGGGCTCTATTGAATAATGAATGTTTTGAATTTTCTCCAAAAGTAAAGTAGTTGCAAACTCATCCTTTTAGAAACTTGTTTGGGCTGTTGAGAGGAGTAAAAAACCATCAAAAATTTCAATCCTGCATGATTCTACCAAGAAATGTGATTCTTCATTCAAAACCTGATTTTTGCTATTGGGCTCTATTGAATAATGAATGTTTTGAATTTTCTCCAAAAGTAAAGTAGTTGCAAACTCATGCTTTTAGAGACTTGTTTGGGCTTATGAGAGGAGTAGAAAAACATCAAAAATTTCAGTCCTGCATGATTCTACCAAGAAATGTGTGTTCATTGAAACCGCTGGTTTTTGATAGTTTGGGCCCTATTGAATAATGAATGTTTTGAATTTTCTCCAAAAGTAAAGTAGTTGCAAACTCATCCTTTTAGAAACTTGTTTGGGCTGTTGAGAGGAGTAAAAAACCATCAAAAATTTCAATCCTGCATGATTCTACCAAGAAATGTGATTCTTCATTCAAAACCTGATTTTTGCTATTGGGCTCTATTGAATAATGAATGTTTTGAATTTTCTCCAAAAGTAAAGTAGTTGCAAACTCATCCTTTTAGAAACTTGTTTGGGCTGTTGAGAGGAGTAAAAAACCATCAAAAATTTCAATCCTGCATGATTCTACCAAGAACTGTGATTCTTCATTCAAAACCTGATTTTTGCTATTGGGCTCTATTGAATAATGAATGTTTTGAATTTTCTCCAAAAGTAAAGTAGTTGCAAACTCATGCTTTTAGAGACTTGTTTGGGCTCATGAGAGGAGTAGAAAAACATCAAAAATTTCAGTCCTGCATGATTCTACCAAGAAATGTGTGTTCATTGAAACCGCTGGTTTTTGATAGTTTGGGTCCTATTGAATAATGAATGTTTTGAATTTTCTCCAAAAGTAAAGTAGTTGCAAACTCATCCTTTTAGAAACTTGTTTGGGCTGTTGAGAGGAGTAAAAAACCATCAAAAATTTCAATCCTGCATGATTTTACCAAGAAATGTGATTCTTCATTCAAAACCTGATTTTTGCTATTGGGCTCTATTGAATAATGAATGTTTTGAATTTTCTCCAAAAGTAAAGTAGTTGCAAACTCATGCTTTTAGAGACTTGTTTGGGCTCATGAGAGTAGAAAAACATCAAAAATTTCAGTCCTGCATGATTCTACCAAGAAATGTGTGTTCATTGAAACCGCTGGTTTTTGATAGTTTGGGCCCTATTGAATAATGAATGTTTTGAATTTTCTCCAAAAGTAAAGTAGTTGCAAACTCATCCTTTTAGAAACTTGTTTGGGCTGTTGAGAGGAGTAAAAAACCATCAAAAATTTCAATCCTGCATGATTTTACCAAGAAATGTGATTCTTCATTCAAAACCTGATTTTTGCTATTGGGCTCTATTGAATAGTGAATGTTTTGAATTTTCTCCAAAAGTAAAGTAGTTGCAAACTCATGCTTTTAGAAACTTGTTTGGGCTCATGAGAGGAGTAGAAAAACATCAAAAATTTCAGTCCTGCATGATTCTACCAAGAAATGTGTGTTCATTGAAACCGCTGGTTTTTGATAGTTTGGGCCCTATTGAATAATGAATGTTTTGAATTTTCTCCAAAAGTAAAGTAGTTGCAAACTCATCCTTTTAGAAACTTGTTTGGGCTGTAGAGAGGAGTAAAAAACCATCAAAAATTTCAATCCTGCATGATTCTACCAAGAAATGTGATTCTTCATTCAAAACCTGATTTTTGCTATTGGGCTCTATTGAATAATGAATGTTTTGAATTTTCTCCAAAAGTAAAGTAGTTGCAAACTCATCCTTTTAGAAACTTGTTTGGGCTGTTGAGAGGAGTAAAAAACCATCAAAAATTTCAATCCTGCATGATTCTACCAAGAAATGTGATTCTTCATTCAAAACCTGATTTTTGCTATTGGGCTCTATTGAATAATGAATGTTTTGAATTTTCTCCAAAAGTAAAGTAGTTGCAAACTCATGCTTTTAGAGACTTGTTTGGGCTCATGAGAGGAGTAGAAAAACATCAAAAATTTCAGTCCTGCATGATTCTACCAAGAAATGTGTGTTCATTGAAACCGCTGGTTTTTGATAGTTTGGGCCCTATTGAATAATGAATGTTTTGAATTTTCTCCAAAAGTAAAGTAGTTGCAAACTCATCCTTTTAGATACTTCTTTGGGCTGTTGATAGGAGTAAAAAAACATCAAAAATTTCAATCCTGCATGATTCTACCAAGAAATGTGATTCTTCATTCAAAACCTGATTTTTGCTATTGGGCTCTATTGAATAATGAATGTTTTGAATTTTCTCCAAAAGTAAAGTAGTTGCAAACTCATGCTTTTAGAAACTTGTTTGGGCTCATGAGAGGAGAAGAAAAACATCAAAAATTTGAGTCCTGCATGATACTACCAAGAAATGTGTGTTCATTCAAACCGCTGGTTTTTGATAGTTTGGGCCCTATTGAATAATGAATGTTTTGAATTTTCTCCAAAAGTAAAGCAGTTGCAAACTCATCCTTTTAGAAACTTGTTTGGGCTGTAGAGAGGAGTTAAAAACCATCAAAAATTTCAATCCTGCATGATTCTACCAAGAAATGTGATTCTTCATTCAAAACCTGATTTTTGCTATTGGGCTCTATTGAATAATGAATGTTTTGAATTTTCTCCAAAAGTAAAGTAGTTGCAAACTCATGCTTTTAGAGACTTGTTTGGGCTCATGAGAGGAGTAGAAAAACATCAAAAATTTCAGTCCTGCATGATTCTACCAAGAAATGTGTGTTCATTGAAACCGCTGGTTTTTGATAGTTTGGGCCCTATTGAATAATGAATGTTTTGAATTTTCTCCAAAAGTAAAGCAGTTGCAAACTCATCCTTTTAGAAACTTGTTTGGGCTGTTGAGAGGAGTAAAAAACCATCAAAAATTTCAATCCTGCATGATTCTACCAAGAAATGTGATTCTTCATTCAAAACCTGATTTTTGCTATTGGGCTCTATTGAATAATGAATGTTTTGAATTTTCTCCAAAAGTAAAGTAGTTGCAAACTCATGCTTTTAGAGACTTGTTTGGGCTCATGAGAGGAGTAGAAAAACATCAAAAATTTCAGTCCTGCATGATTCTACCAAGAAATGTGTGTTCATTGAAACCGCTGGTTTTTGATAGTTTGGGCCCTATTGAATATTGAATGTTTTGAATTTTCTCCGAAAGTAAAGTAGTTGCAAACTCATCCTTTTAGAAACTTGTTTGGGCTGTTGAGAGGAGTAAAAAACCATCAAAAATTTCAATCCTGCATGATTCTACCAAGAAATGTGATTCTTCATTCAAAACCTGATTTTTGCTATTGGGCTCTATTGAATAATGAATGTTTTGAATTTTCTCCAAAAGTAAAGTAGTTGCAAACTCATGCTTTTAGAGACTTGTTTGGGCTCATGAGAGGAGTAGAAAAACATCAAAAATTTCAGTCCTGCATGATTCTACCAAGAAATGTGTGTTCATTGAAACCGCTGGTTTTTGATAGTTTGGGCCCTATTGAATAATGAATGTTTTGAATTTTCTCCAAAAGTAAAGTAGTTGCAAACTCATCCTTTTAGAAACTTGTTTGGGCTGTTGAGAGGAGTAAAAAACCATCAAAAATTTCAATCCTGCATGATTCTACCAAGAAATGTGATTCTTCATTCAAAACCTGATTTTTGCTATTGGGCTCTATTGAATAATGAATGTTTTGAATTTTCTCCAAAAGTAAAGTAGTTGCAAACTCATGCTTTTAGAGACTTGTTTGGGCTCATGAGAGGAGTAGAAAAACATCAAAAATTTCAGTCCTGCATGATTCTTCCAAGAAATGTGTGTTCATTGAAACCGCTGGTTTTTGATAGTTTGGGCCCTATTGAATAATGAATGTTTTGAATTTTCTCCAAAAGTAAAGTAGTTGCAAACTCATCCTTTTAGAAACTTGTTTGGGCTGTTGAGAGGAGTAAAAAACCATCAAAAATTTCAATCCTGCATGATTCTACCAAGAAATGTGATTCTTCATTCAAAACCTGATTTTTGCTATTGGGCTCTATTGAATAATGAATGTTTTGAATTTTCTCCAAAAGTAAAGTAGTTGCAAACTCATGCTTTTAGAGACTTGTTTGGGCTCATGAGAGGAGTAGAAAAACATCAAAAATTTCAGTCCTGCATGATTCTTCCAAGAAATGTGTGTTCATTGAAACCGCTGGTTTTTGATAGTTTGGGCCCTATTGAATAATGAATGTTTTGAATTTTCTCCAAAAGTAAAGTAGTTGCAAACTCATCCTTTTAGAAACTTGTTTGGGCTGTTGAGAGGAGTAAAAAACCATCAAAAATTTCAATCCTGCATGATTCTACCAAGAAATGTGATTCTTCATTCAAAACCTGATTTTTGCTATTGGGCTCTATTGAATAATGAATGTTTTGAATTTTCTCCAAAAGTAAAGTAGTTGCAAACTCATGCTTTTAGAGACTTGTTTGGGCTCATGAGAGGAGTAGAAAAACATCAAAAATTTCAGTCCTGCATGATTCTTCCAAGAAATGTGTGTTCATTGAAACCGCTGGTTTTTGATAGTTTGGGCCCTATTGAATAATGAATGTTTTGAATTTTCTCCAAAAGTAAAGTAGTTGCAAACTCATCCTTTTAGAAACTTGTTTGGGCTGTTGAGAGGAGTAAAAAACCATCAAAAATTTCAATCCTGCATGATTTTACCAAGAAATGTGATTCTTCATTCAAAACCTGATTTTTGCTATTGGGCTCTATTGAATAGTGAATGTTTTGAATTTTCTCCAAAAGTAAAGTAGTTGCAAACTCATGCTTTTAGAAACTTGTTTGGGCTCATGAGAGGAGTAGAAAAACATCAAAAATTTCAGTCCTGCATGATTCTACCAAGAAATGTGTGTTCATTGAAACCGCTGGTTTTTGATAGTTTGGGCCCTATTGAATAATGAATGTTTTGAATTTTCTCCAAAAGTAAAGTAGTTGCAAACTCATCCTTTTAGAAACTTGTTTGGGCTGTTGAGAGGAGTAAAAAACCATCAAAAATTTCAATCCTGCATGATTTTACCAAGAAATGTGATTCTTCATTCAAAACCTGATTTTTGCTATTGGGCTCTATTGAATAGTGAATGTTTTGAATTTTCTCCAAAAGTAAAGTAGTTGCAAACTCATGCTTTTAGAAACTTGTTTGGGCTCATGAGAGGAGTAGAAAAACATCAAAAATTTCAGTCCTGCATGATTCTACCAAGAAATGTGTGTTCATTGAAACCGCTGGTTTTTGATAGTTTGGGCCCTATTGAATAATGAATGTTTTGAATTTTCTCCAAAAGTAAAGTAGTTGCAAACTCATCCTTTTAGAAACTTGTTTGGGCTGTTGAGAGGAGTAAAAAACCATCAAAAATTTCAATCCTGCATGATTTTACCAAGAAATGTGATTCTTCATTCAAAACCTGATTTTTGCTATTGGGCTCTATTGAATAATGAATGTTTTGAATTTTCTCCAAAAGTAAAGTAGTTGCAAACTCATGCTTTTAGAGACTTGTTTGGGCTTATGAGAGGAGTAGAAAAACATCAAAAATTTCAGTCCTGCATGATTCTACCAAGAAATGTGTGTTCATTGAAACCGCTGGTTTTTGATAGTTTGGGCCCTATTGAATAATGAATGTTTTGAATTTTCTCCAAAAGTAAAGTAGTTGCAAACTCATCCTTTTAGAAACTTGTTTGGGCTGTTGAGAGGAGTAAAAAACCATCAAAAATTTCAATCCTGCATGATTCTACCAAGAAATGTGATTCTTCATTCAAAACCTGATTTTTGCTATTGGGCTCTATTGAATAATGAATGTTTTGAATTTTCTCCAAAAGTAAAGTAGTTGCAAACTCATGCTTTTAGAGACTTGTTTGGGATCATGAGAGGAGTAGAAAAACATCAAAAATTTCAGTCCTGCATGATTCTTCCAAGAAATGTGTGTTCATTGAAACCGCTGGTTTTTGATAGTTTGGGCCCTATTGAATAATGAATGTTTTGAATTTTCTCCAAAAGTAAAGTAGTTGCAAACTCATCCTTTTAGAAACTTGTTTGGGCTGTTGAGAGGAGTAAAAAACCATCAAAAATTTCAATCCTGCATGATTCTACCAAGAAATGTGATTCTTCATTCAAAACCTGATTTTTGCTATTGGGCTCTATTGAATAATGAATGTTTTGAATTTTCTCCAAAAGTAAAGTAGTTGCAAACTCATGCTTTTAGAGACTTGTTTGAGCTCATGAGAGGAGTAGAAAAACATCAAAAATTTCAGTCCTGCATGATTCTTCCAAGAAATGTGTGTTCATTGAAACCGCTGGTTTTTGATAGTTTGGGCCCTATTGAATAATGAATGTTTTGAATTTTCTCCAAAAGTAAAGTAGTTGCAAACTCATCCTTTTAGAAACTTGTTTGGGCTGTTGAGAGGAGTAAAAAACCATCAAAAATTTCAATCCTGCATGATTCTACCAAGAAATGTGATTCTTCATTCAAAACCTGATTTTTGCTATTGGGCTCTATTGAATAATGAATGTTTTGAATTTTCTCCAAAAGTAAAGTAGTTGCAAACTCATGCTTTTAGAGACTTGTTTGGGCTCATGAGAGGAGTAGAAAAACATCAAAAATTTCAGTCCTGCATGATTCTTCCAAGAAATGTGTGTTCATTGAAACCGCTGGTTTTTGATAGTTTGGGCCCTATTGAATAATGAATGTTTTGAATTTTCTCCAAAAGTAAAGTAGTTGCAAACTCATCCTTTTAGAAACTTGTTTGGGCTGTTGAGAGGAGTAAAAAACCATCAAAAATTTCAATCCTGCATGATTTTACCAAGAAATGTGATTCTTCATTCAAAACCTGATTTTTGCTATTGGGCTCTATTGAATAGTGAATGTTTTGAATTTTCTCCAAAAGTAAAGTAGTTGCAAACTCATGCTTTTAGAAACTTGTTTGGGCTCATGAGAGGAGTAGAAAAACATCAAAAATTTCAGTCCTGCATGATTCTACCAAGAAATGTGTGTTCATTGAAACCGCTGGTTTTTGATAGTTTGGGCCCTATTGAATAATGAATGTTTTGAATTTTCTCCAAAAGTAAAGTAGTTGCAAACTCATCCTTTTAGAAACTTGTTTGGGCTGTTGAGAGGAGTAAAAAACCATCAAAAATTTCAATCCTGCATGATTTTACCAAGAAATGTGATTCTTCATTCAAAACCTGATTTTTGCTATTGGGCTCTATTGAATAATGAATGTTTTGAATTTTCTCCAAAAGTAAAGTAGTTGCAAACTCATGCTTTTAGAGACTTGTTTGGGCTTATGAGAGGAGTAGAAAAACATCAAAAATTTCAGTCCTGCATGATTCTACCAAGAAATGTGTGTTCATTGAAACCGCTGGTTTTTGATAGTTTGGGCCCTATTGAATAATGAATGTTTTGAATTTTCTCCAAAAGTAAAGTAGTTGCAAACTCATCCTTTTAGAAACTTGTTTGGGCTGTTGAGAGGAGTAAAAAACCAAAAATTTCAATCCTGCATGATTCTACCAAGAAATGTGATTCTTCATTCAAAACCTGATTTTTGCTATTGGGCTCTATTGAATAATGAATGTTTTGAATTTTCTCCAAAAGTAAAGTAGTTGCAAACTCATCCTTTGAGAAACTTGTTTGGGCTGTTGAGAGGAGTAAAAAACCATCAAAAATTTCAATCCTGCATGATTCTACCAAGAACTGTGATTCTTCATTCAAAACCTGATTTTTGCTATTGGGCTCTATTGAATAATGAATGTTTTGAATTTTCTCCAAAAGTAAAGTAGTTGCAAACTCATGCTTTTAGAGACTTGTTTGGGCTCATGAGAGGAGTAGAAAAACATCAAAAATTTCAGTCCTGCATGATTCTACCAAGAAATGTGTGTTCATTGAAACCGCTGGTTTTTGATAGTTTGGGTCCTATTGAATAATGAATGTTTTGAATTTTCTCCAAAAGTAAAGTAGTTGCAAACTCATCCTTTTAGAAACTTGTTTGGGCTGTTGAGAGGAGTAAAAAACCATCAAAAATTTCAATCCTGCATGATTTTACCAAGAAATGTGATTCTTCATTCAAAACCTGATTTTTGCTGTTGGGCTCTATTGAATAGTGAATGTTTTGAATTTTCTCCAAAAGTAAAGTAGTTGCAAACTCATGCTTTTAGAAACTTGTTTGGGCTCATGAGAGGAGTAGAAAAACATCAAAAATTTCAGTCCTGCATGATTCTACCAAGAAATGTGTGTTCATTGAAACCGCTGGTTTTTGATAGTTTGGGCCCTATTGAATAATGAATGTTTTGAATTTTCTCCAAAAGTAAAGTAGTTGCAAACTCATAATTTTAGAAACTTGTTTGGGCTGTTGAGAGGAGTAGAAAAACATCAAAAATTTCAGCCCTGCATGATTCTTCCAAGAAATGTGTGTTCATTGAAACCGCTGGTTTTTGATAGTTTGGGCCCTATTGAATAATGAATGTTTTGAATTTTCTCCAAAAGTAAAGTAGTTGCAAACTCATCCTTTTAGAAACTTGTTTGGGCTGTTGAGAGGAGTAAAAAACCATCAAAAATTTCAATCCTGCATGATTCTACCAAGAAATGTGATTCTTCATTCAAAACCTGATTTTTGCTATTGGGCTCTATTGAATAATGAATGTTTTGAATTTTCTCCAAAAGTAAAGTAGTTGCAAACTCATGCTTTTAGAGACTTGTTTGGGCTCATGAGAGGAGTAGAAAAACATCAAAAATTTCAGTCCTGCATGATTCTACCAAGAAATGTGTGTTCATTGAAACCGCTGGTTTTTGATAGTTTGGGCCCTATTGAATAATGAATGTTTTGAATTTTCTCCAAAAGTAAAGTAGTTGCAAACTCATCCTTTTAGAAACTTGTTTGGGCTGTTGAGAGGAGTAAAAAACCATCAAAAATTTCAATCCTGCATGATTCTACCAAGAAATGTGATTCTTCATTCAAAACCTGATTTTTGCTATTGGGCTCTATTGAATAATGAATGTTTTGAATTTTCTCCAAAAGTAAAGTAGTTGCAAACTCATGCTTTTAGAGACTTGTTTGGGCTCATGAGAGGAGTAGAAAAACATCAAAAATTTCAGTCCTGCATGATTCTACCAAGAAATGTGTGTTCATTGAAACCGCTGGTTTTTGATAGTTTGGGCCCTATTGAATAATGAATGTTTTGAATTTTCTCCAAAAGTAAAGCAGTTGCAAACTCATCCTTTTAGAAACTTGTTTGGGCTGTTGAGAGGAGTAAAAAACCATCAAAAATTTCAATCCTGCATGATTCTACCAAGAAATGTGATTCTTCATTCAAAACCTGATTTTTGCTATTGGGCTCTATTGAATAATGAATGTTTTGAATTTTCTCCAAAAGTAAAGTAGTTGCAAACTCATGCTTTTAGAGACTTGTTTGGGCTCATGAGAGGAGTAGAAAAACATCAAAAATTTCAGTCCTGCATGATTCTTCCAAGAAATGTGTGTTCATTGAAACCGCTGGTTTTTGATAGTTTGGGCCCTATTGAATAATGAATGTTTTGAATTTTCTCCAAAAGTAAAGTAGTTGCAAACTCATCCTTTTAGAAACTTGTTTGGGCTGTTGAGAGGAGTAAAAAACCATCAAAAATTTCAATCCTGCATGATTCTACCAAGAAATGTGATTCTTCATTCAAAACCTGATTTTTGCTATTGGGCTCTATTGAATAATGAATGTTTTGAATTTTCTCCAAAAGTAAAGTAGTTGCAAACTCATGCTTTTAGAGACTTGTTTGGGCTCATGAGAGGAGTAGAAAAACATCAAAAATTTCAGTCCTGCATGATTCTTCCAAGAAATGTGTGTTCATTGAAACCGCTGGTTTTTGATAGTTTGGGCCCTATTGAATAATGAATGTTTTGAATTTTCTCCAAAAGTAAAGTAGTTGCAAACTCATCCTTTTAGAAACTTGTTTGGGCTGTTGAGAGGAGTAAAAAACCATCAAAAATTTCAATCCTGCATGATTCTACCAAGAAATGTGATTCTTCATTCAAAACCTGATTTTTGCTATTGGGCTCTATTGAATAATGAATGTTTTGAATTTTCTCCAAAAGTAAAGTAGTTGCAAACTCATGCTTTTAGAGACTTGTTTGGGCTCATGAGAGGAGTAGAAAAACATCAAAAATTTCAGTCCTGCATGATTCTTCCAAGAAATGTGTGTTCATTGAAACCGCTGGTTTTTGATAGTTTGGGCCCTATTGAATAATGAATGTTTTGAATTTTCTCCAAAAGTAAAGTAGTTGCAAACTCATCCTTTTAGAAACTTGTTTGGGCTGTTGAGAGGAGTAAAAAACCATCAAAAATTTCAATCCTGCATGATTTTACCAAGAAATGTGATTCTTCATTCAAAACCTGATTTTTGCTATTGGGCTCTATTGAATAGTGAATGTTTTGAATTTTCTCCAAAAGTAAAGTAGTTGCAAACTCATGCTTTTAGAAACTTGTTTGGGCTCATGAGAGGAGTAGAAAAACATCAAAAATTTCAGTCCTGCATGATTCTACCAAGAAATGTGTGTTCATTGAAACCGCTGGTTTTTGATAGTTTGGGCCCTATTGAATAATGAATGTTTTGAATTTTCTCCAAAAGTAAAGTAGTTGCAAACTCATCCTTTTAGAAACTTGTTTGGGCTGTTGAGAGGAGTAAAAAACCATCAAAAATTTCAATCCTGCATGATTCTACCAAGAAATGTGATTCTTCATTCAAAACCTGATTTTTGCTATTGGGCTCTATTGAATAATGAATGTTTTGAATTTTCTCCAAAAGTAAAGTAGTTGCAAACTCATCCTTTTAGAAACTTGTTTGGGCTGTTGAGAGGAGTAAAAAACCATCAAAAATTTCAATCCTGCATGATTCTACCAAGAACTGTGATTCTTCATTCAAAACCTGATTTTTGCTATTGGGCTCTATTGAATAATGAATGTTTTGAATTTTCTCCAAAAGTAAAGTAGTTGCAAACTCATGCTTTTAGAGACTTGTTTGGGCTCATGAGAGGAGTAGAAAAACATCAAAAATTTCAGTCCTGCATGATTCTACCAAGAAATGTGTGTTCATTGAAACCGCTGGTTTTTGATAGTTTGGGTCCTATTGAATAATGAATGTTTTGAATTTTCTCCAAAAGTAAAGTAGTTGCAAACTCATCCTTTTAGAAACTTGTTTGGGCTGTTGAGAGGAGTAAAAAACCATCAAAAATTTCAATCCTGCATGATTTTACCAAGAAATGTGATTCTTCATTCAAAACCTGATTTTTGCTATTGGGCTCTATTGAATAGTGAATGTTTTGAATTTTCTCCAAAAGTAAAGTAGTTGCAAACTCATGCTTTTAGAAACTTGTTTGGGCTCATGAGAGGAGTAGAAAAACATCAAAAATTTCAGTCCTGCATGATTCTACCAAGAAATGTGTGTTCATTGAAACCGCTGGTTTTTGATAGTTTGGGCCCTATTGAATAATGAATGTTTTGAATTTTCTCCAAAAGTAAAGTAGTTGCAAACTCATAATTTTAGAAACTTGTTTGGGCTGTTGAGAGGAGTAAAAAACCATCAAAAATTTCAATCCTGCATGATTCTACCAAGAACTGTGATTCTTCATTCAAAACCTGATTTTTGCTATTGGGCTCTATTGAATAATGAATGTTTTGAATTTTCTCCAAAAGTAAAGTAGTTGCAAACTCATGCTTTTAGAAACTTGTTTGGGCTCATGAGAGGAGTAGAAAAACATCAAAAATTTCAGCCCTGCATGATTCTTCCAAGAAATGTGTGTTCATTGAAACCGCTGGTTTTTGATAGTTTGGGCCCTATTGAATAATGAATGTTTTGAATTTTCTCCAAAAGTAAAGTAGTTGCAAACTCATCCTTTTAGAAACTTGTTTGGGCTGTTGAGAGGAGTAAAAAACCATCAAAAATTTCAATCCTGCATGATTCTACCAAGAAATGTGATTCTTCATTCAAAACCTGATTTTTGCTATTGGGCTCTATTGAATAATGAATGTTTTGAATTTTCTCCAAAAGTAAAGTAGTTGCAAACTCATGCTTTTAGAGACTTGTTTGGGCTCATGAGAGGAGTAGAAAAACATCAAAAATTTCAGTCCTGCATGATTCTACCAAGAAATGTGTGTTCATTGAAACCGCTGGTTTTTGATAGTTTGGGCCCTATTGAATAATGAATGTTTTGAATTTTCTCCAGAAGTAAAGTAGTTGCAAACTCATCCTTTTAGAAACTTGTTTGGGCTGTTGAGAGGAGTAAAAAACCATCAAAAATTTCAATCCTGCATGATTCTACCAAGAAATGTGATTCTTCATTCAAAACCTGATTTTTGCTATTGGGCTCTATTGAATAATGAATGTTTTGAATTTTCTCCAAAAGTAAAGTAGTTGCAAACTCATGCTTTTAGAGACTTGTTTGGGCTCATGAGAGGAGTAGAAAAACATCAAAAATTTCAGTCCTGCATGATTCTTCCAAGAAATGTGTGTTCATTGAAACCGCTGGTTTTTGATAGTTTGGGCCCTATTGAATAATGAATGTTTTGAATTTTCTCCAAAAGTAAAGTAGTTGCAAACTCATCCTTTTAGAAACTTGTTTGGGCTGTTGAGAGGAGTAAAAAACCATCAAAAATTTCAATCCTGCATGATTCTACCAAGAAATGTGATTCTTCATTCAAAACCTGATTTTTGCTATTGGGCTCTATTGAATAATGAATGTTTTGAATTTTCTCCAAAAGTAAAGTAGTTGCAAACTCATGCTTTTAGAGACTTGTTTGGGCTCATGAGAGGAGTAGAAAAACATCAAAAATTTCAGTCCTGCATGATTCTTCCAAGAAATGTGTGTTCATTGAAACCGCTGGTTTTTGATAGTTTGGGCCCTATTGAATAATGAATGTTTTGAATTTTCTCCAAAAGTAAAGTAGTTGCAAACTCATCCTTTTAGAAACTTGTTTGGGCTGTTGAGAGGAGTAAAAAACCATCAAAAATTTCAATCCTGCATGATTCTACCAAGAAATGTGATTCTTCATTCAAAACCTGATTTTTGCTATTGGGCTCTATTGAATAATGAATGTTTTGAATTTTCTCCAAAAGTAAAGTAGTTGCAAACTCATGCTTTTATTTTCCAATAATTTTTATTAGAATTTTCCAAGTTTTAAACAAACATAAAAGGAAGGGAGGATAGGAAGGGTAACAGAGGAAAGAAAGGGAAGGGAAAACAATAGAAAACTCAATGAGAGTACCTTGTTTATGCATGAATATAAAAAATGTCAGTACATTTAAACAATGGCGTGAAGCCACATAATCATCATCCAAAACTTAAGCTAAATTCTAATTTAAAGCTATACTTAAAAACTAAACACCAGACTCTAAAATATGAAATATGAAGTATAGTCTCACCTGGATTCGTCAAAGCCTAAAAGCAGATTTCTAGAGGTATCAGTTAAGTAATGAAAAGCTTGTTCCATACGCCCCATTTCTTATTGTACTTGACCAAATAATTGTTTTGTACGGCAAAGCGCCTTTCTAGTGCACTGTGAACCAAAAGATTATGGAATATATCATCAAATTTTGGAGGATCAATTTTCCTCCAATGTGCTGCTATGGAGTTTTTTACTACTGATATAATATGTGCTATCATAAGATTCGATGGAAAATCTAGATGTTCCAGATCCAGGAGCAAAAGAGCCATACTAGGAGATATAACTAACCTTCTACCTAAAAAAGTATTTATATGAGCCGAAACCTTTCCCCACAAGCTCCTAAGGTTTGGGCATCCCCAAAATATGTGGAATAAATTCCCTACCGATCCACACTCTCTCCAGCATAAGTTGGAAGTGCCACGATTTATAAAAAACAATCTCGATGGAGTATAATACCATCTTGCAACTAGTTTATAGTAGGATTCGCGTAACGACATCGAGAATGATGAGGTATAAGAAAGTTTGAGGGCATCTTGCCATTTTTCTAGTGAGGGAGATATGTTTAAATCAGTCTCCCAACGTTTCATATATGCTGTTTTTAATATAACTGTATCTCTATTAAAAATTTTGTATATATTTTTTAAGTTCCAGACGCTTCTCTTTTCTAAGTTTCCGATGAATAAGGCCAATAAGTCCAAATTTAGTGGTTTAAGGTTAATGAATTTTTTAATATGATCTTTAAGAACAATGAAGAAAAAGATTTCTGAAGAAGGAAGATTAAACTTTAATTTAATTTCACTGAATGAACAGAAAGTCCCATTATACAAGTCTCCTATTTTCTTAATGTTGCATGTAGACCAGATATCTGGAATTGAAAGCTTATAGATGATTGACAGTAAGGATAACGGTACATTATTTAATTGTCTTATTTTATTCCAATTCCTTCCCGGCCGAATAAAGCTTTTCCAGGCCAAAAGTATAGCTTGGAATATGGGATGTGAAGGTAGATTTTGCTTATAGCCAAGAATATTATTATAAAAAATATCATAAAGTAGGTTATTGTTACTTTGATTCTCTTCCAATACCACCCACGCCGGAGACTTAGTTTGTTTAAACCAAAGAAGGCTGGCTTTAATTAACAAGGCATGGTAATATGCCATAATATTCGGCAATCCCAGACCTCCATTTTCTTTGTTTTTATAAAGAACGTTTGAGGCAATTCTGGGTTTTTTATCATCCCAAATAAAAGAGTTGATTAAAGCCTGGATTTTAGACAAATGGGCTGATGGAATATTGATAGGGAGGGTTCTAAATAAATATAATATTTTAGGCAAAATGAAAGACTTTACGGCCAGTATCCTTCCAAATAAGGATAGAGTAATTCGCTTAAAATTTGTAAAGTCTATAGTAATAGTTTTGATTAGGTTATTAATATTGATTGGGATAATTGACTGGAATTTATTTGTCAATATTATCCCTAAGTATCCAACTTCTTCCTCTTTTCCTGAAAAGTTTGAGAGACTCTCAAGCCGGTCTTTTTCCTGACAATTTAAATTAAAAGACAGAATCTTTGACTTTGAGTGATTGATTTTAAAATATGAGATATTCGAGAATTCCTTCAAATCCACCATCAATGCCACAATAGAGATCTCTGGGTTCAAAAGAGTCAATACTATATCGTCTGCGAACAAACTGATTTTAAAAGAACGTTTTAACATTTCAAGGCCATGGATATTTGGATTAGATCTAATTTTTTCTGCTAATGGTTCTATTGCTAAAACAAATAGAAGTGGGGAAAGGGGACACCCCTGTCTCGTACCATTTGAGATGGAAAATAACTTTGACAGGTGGTTGTTAGTATAAACTTTTACGCATGGTTCTGAGTATAAGGCCATAATCGAGGATATGAGTGTATCATTAAATCCAAACTTCAAAAGCACCCTTACGAGATAGTTCCAATCTAGCCTATCAAAAGCTTTCTCGGCGTCTAATGTAACCAGAACCGAAGGAGCAGTAGAGAATTTTGCAGCGCTCAATATATTCAAAATCCTTCTGGTCCCATCAGACGCCTGGCGACCCTCAACGAATCCAATCTGGTCATCTTTAACTAAGGAAGGAAGAATCTTCTTTAATCTCTCGGCCCATATTTTTGAGTATAACTTGACATCCCCATTGATAAGTGAGATTGGCCTGTAACTTTGAACCCTATCAGGGTCCCCCCCTTCCTTAGGTATCATAACTATAGTCGCTTCCAACATTTCCTTTGGGAAGGAACCCTGACAGGAAGCCAAATTGAATATATTTACCAAATGGGGAGTCAGAAGCTGTTGAAAGGTCTTATAGTACTCATTAATGAATCCATCAGGCCCTGGTGACTTTTGAGCCTTGAGTTTATTAATTGCATCAACGATTTCATCTGTGGAGATAGGCCTATTTATATGTTCTAATTCCAGAGAATCAATCTGGGGAAGATTTAATTTATCTAAGAATGCGCCTATTGATACAATATCGGGTTGTGGTGTATCAGAATCTGTAGATAGATTGTACAGACCTTGAAAGAAATCTGCGAAGGTATTCGCAATGTCAGAAGGATGAGTTTTGATATCCCCACTATTGGATTTGACTCTAATTATTCTCTTACTAATCCTATCTTGTTTAAATCTTCTCATCATATAAGCAGTCGGTTTATTAATAGATGAATAAAGTTTGAATTTCGAGTTTCTGATAGCCGCGTCATATTCAGTCATAATTAAAATTTTCAATTCTTGTCTTAATTTCAAGATTTCTAGTTGGACCTCCGAAGATGGAACCGATAAACTATGTTGGGAATCCTCTTTTAATTTTATTTGAGATTGGAGGTTTTTAATTTTCTGTCTCCTAATTTTTTTTAATTTGGATGAAAGTTGGATTAAGTGTCCCCTCAACACTGCCTTATGGGCGTTCCAGAGAATAAACGGGTTCACATCATCAATATCATTTTCTTTAAAAAAATTGGAAATTGTATCTGAAATAATTGTTCTATGTTCCGGATTCTTAAACAGAGAAGAATTGGCCTTCCAAAGGAATGTATTTTCTGAGTATGCTCCTATTTCAAATTCTGCTATAATAGGAACATGATCCGATATAGATTTCCCCAGAATATTGATACTTTTAAATTTGGAGATAGCAAAGACATCAGTAAGTATTAGATCTATTCTAGACGATGTCTTGTGCGTATCTGAGTAATGGGTATATTCGCATGAGGAAGTGTTCAAACAGCGAAATATGTCAAAGAACTCGTGTGAAACTAACCAGTTGTTAAGGGAAGGTGCTTTATAACGGACCAGAGAAGAGGAATCCATTTTGCTATCAGGGACTATATTGAAATCCCCCGCAAGGATAATCATCCCTCTCCTAACTTTGTCGATCTTGCCCATTAACCTGTTCAGATATGATATAGTCTTTTTGTTTGGTGCGTATATATTGACTATTGTGCAGAGTGTATGATTTAAATGGCAGACTAAAATATGGTATCTTCCTTGTGGATCTATAAATTCTTCTATCAACTCAAATGGGATATTGTTTTTTATGAGCGTAATAACCCCCGCTTTCTTTTTTCCTTGAAGAGATTGGAACATGTGTGGGAATTTCTTATCCTGAAAATAAGGATGATTTCCCCTAGCAAACTTAACTTCTTGCAGACATACAATGTCTGCTTTATTATATTCAATTTCTTTCCATAGAGCATGTCTCTTATAAGGGATATTTAAACCCCTAACATTAAAGGACAGAATTTTAAGTTTCATGCTATTACTACTTTAATACAAGAGAAAAGGTAGGCCGAATCCAAGTGAGACCCTTGACAAACACACAACAGGTACCAAACAGTAGAAGTGTAACTACAATACGAATAAAGAATAAAGAACAAGTAAAAATCAAAATAAAAAGTTCAAAAATAAACTCAAATGAGTTTCCCTGGAGGAATCCAATCTAGAAGGATTCTCACCTAGTTTGGGGTTAATAAAAAAAGTGGTTAAACTCCTACTCAAACACCTATGTTTATGAAATCTTCCCATTTTTAAGGATCATGGAGGCACCAAAAGATAGTAATACGAGAAAAGAAAAAGAAACTATGTCCTATTACTAATAAGCTCAACCAATACCCTCTTGAAATGATTGGACAAATAACATAGCTTCATCTGGCGTGAAAAAAGGAATTGTTTTCCCTCTATACCAGACCAAAAGCTTAGCAGGGAAGCCCCATCTGTACGATATCCCAAGATCCTTTATTTTTGTGTTTACTTCTCTAAAAGATCTCCTAAAATCCATAGTTGCCTTGGAAAAATCTCCGAAAACCTTTATGTTGGCATAGGGATCTGGAAAACTTCCACTATCTTTAATGTAAGATAATATTTTTTCCTTAGTTTCATAATAGTGCATATGGAGGATAGTGTCTCTTGGTTTATCAACGGACAGGCCTCTAGGACGAGGAATGCGATGAATTCTATCAATCCTAAATTCCGAGTCCGGTAAGTCAGGAAGAGCCTTTCTAAATATTGTTTTTGTGTATCCCAAAAGGTCATCCTGCAGAATATTCTCAGGGATGCCTCTTATTTTAAGGTTGTTCCTCCTACTCCTATCCTCCACATCCATCAACTTAGTCTTCACTGTCTGTAATTCCATTTTGAGTTCGGAGTTCTGTTTGAGTAGGGTATCCGTTTTATTCTCAACTACCAAAATTCTATTTTCACTCTTTTCTAATCTCTGAGTAAAGGTTTTACTTATTTCGCTGAGTGTCTTATTTTGATCCTCAAACCCCCGAGTAATAGATTCATTAAACATTTTACAGAATCTGGCCATAAAACCTTCTGTCACTCCTTTCTCGGAGGCCAGGAGTTCATCTGGTTCAATAGGAGTGAATCCTTTTTGTGAAATCTGTGGGGATAACGAGCGATCTTTTTTAGAGCGCTGTCTATTAGGGCTGCTGTCCGGTGAGGAATAATCTGAATTATCCTCAGATCCAGCTGTTATCGATCTCCCTTCATCGTCCCTTGAGTTAGGACCTTTTCTTTTGGCAGACCTAGAGGTGTCCATTTCCTCTGGATTAAGTTCCCTATTCATGGGGATCTGTATGGGATGATTTAAATCTAAATTTTTACTTTCTACTTCCTTCTTTGAAGGTTTATTTGGGGGTGCTATGAGAGATTGAGTATTCTGTGGGTTTCTCTTTAATGGAGACCTTGATTTAATAGGACTTAGCAGATTAGGTAAATCCTCAAAGGTCCTATTATATGACTTATTTTGATTTTGTTTTCCCTTTTGATTTTTATTTATGGAAGGTTCATCCATCTTAAAAACGGGTTTAAATTTAACTCCCCCTCCTGCCATCTTATCACTAAGGTGATTAAGTGTGTGAAGAGTTGATACCAGATCTAGTGTGTATATAATGCTTAACACTAAAAGAATACAGAAAATTATCTGAACCCCACACCAGTACTCTTAGTAATAATTTAGGATTCTCTCATACGCAACCTTATGTTATATTCTTGAAATATTCTGATATTTTAATAAAGTATTAACCGTTATTCTCTTTTGATTCTTCCCCCTTCTTGAAATATACTAACAGATCTAAACCAAGATCTCCTCTTTGACCTCACCAAATCAGCAGCAGTATTGAAGAGGCATAGAATTAACCAATTATCTGCAAGGTTATTCCTAAAAACCTTCCCCCTATGTCCGAATTTTAATTAAGCTCCAGAAACTTTGGAGCAGTTTCACAGAATCCTCCCCACACCTCTCCCACTTTAAGCTCCAAATAGATAACAGTATTAATATATATATATAGAAAAAAAAAAACGATTTGTGTCAGTAAAGCAATTCACCCCTTAATTTACCTCAATCAACTAAACGTACCAATATGACCAGACACACCAGATTAATAGTCAGATACCAGTAAGCTTCCAATTTGTAGACCACTTACTCTAAATAAACAAATAGAAAGAAAGGAATAGCGTCACAGATCTTCCACCGAAACACTGCAGACCTCCGTTTACCAGCCGCTGAAATCTACAGTAGAAGTCTTATATAGTAGCTAAAAAAGAGTATAAAACATATGGGCTAGACTGCTAACTAAGTAGCTAAAGAAAAATATAATGTGATTTAAATTATTAACATAAAATATACTACCCGTACTTCTCACGTGTCACGACTAATATTTAGTCATTAAGTGAACGGGCATAAAACATATATTGCCTACACCTTATACATAAAATATATTACTAATAAAATAACCAAAATTAAAAATTATTATATGTGGCTTAGGTTGTTAATTATGAGGATAGAGGTACCGCGTAGTACCTGCAGTTTTTATTGTCAAGGAAGAATCTACGAATAATATATATTATATACTGCTCATATTCTGCACATTAATTAACTTATTAATCGTAAAACATATATAGCTTATGCCGCTACCCGGTGTCAAAGTATAAACACTAATATAGGGTCTATATTATTTCTTAGTACCTATAGCTCCAAAACCTCAGTGCCTGTTAGTAACATATGACAGCGTTGAATATATCTTTCCTGGATCACCGATGAGTCCTGCCGGAGCCCTTATCTCCAACACCGCCGGTAATCCTAGGTGTATTCTTCGCCAATCCTCGACTTAGCCCACTGCACCAGTTCCAGAACCACTCAAAATAAGTTCCGGTACTTGCTCCCACTGATCAGGTCCACAGGAGAAACGTAGCACCGCAGGGGGATCGCAGCACTGCAAGATCGCGATGGTCAACAGACAAGCAATCAAGTCCAGCTCCAGACTCTCTTTCTCCCCAAAATCCACACCAGGAAGGTCCCAGGAATCCGACCTAGCAGCGCCACACAATAATCCAAAATCCGCAGTGAGCCCAAGCGCCGGCCACGGCTGTCAATCAAACACCCGCTCCTGCTTCTTCAACCCCGCCAAGGATTTTAGGCGATAACTCCTCCAATTTTCCACGGATCTCTGCGTGCCAGGTCTCGATCTTTTCAGGATGAGCCTCCGGATCCTACCAAACAGGCTCCCCCGGGATCAGGACCACCAGTGGAGTACCGCAAAATGAAAACCGCAGAGGGTCCAATATTACCGCGGCCGCTGCAGACACACTTCAAGTCCTGTTCTTCTCCCTCCCCGATCGTCACTCACCACTGCAGAATATAGGAGTGGAGCCAGGCACCGATGATTTTATGCTTTCCTCCTGAGTTCCTCTCTTCTCTTACAGGCAAACAGCAGTTTAAAACATGGCCAGTGATAAGATCTGACCGGGAATTCCCCTATTCAGCTTAACACAGGAAAACAGCAGCCTCTCCTCATAAGCTGTAGCGCTGTTAATCTGATTCAATCTTCAGTGTTAATTGTTGATAATCTTCTTCTAAAGCCTCCTCTTCTTTAAAGCAGATGGCTGATTGCATACAGACCTGATATGGATCTCCAGGGGATGATAAGAGCCGCCATAGTATCACCAGTCTCTGAGACTTGACCGGGATTTCCCCTCCTCTGCTCAGCGCGGGAAAACAATGCCACTTTTCCTTATCTGCTGTATCTCTGCTGTCTGTGGCTCAAACTCATTGTTCTTGGTGTCAAAGTAATCAAGGCAGCGTCCAGAGTCTTAATCCAATTAAGGTTTCTTGATTGAAGAATTTCTGTCGCTTTAATGTTGCTTCAAGAAGGTGGTTGAGCAGGAGCCCCAAGCTAACACGTCCTCACTCCTTCATAGCTCAGGCCACGCCCCGCAAACTCATGCTTTTAGAGACTTGTTTGGGCTCATGAGAGGAGTAGAAAAACATCAAAAATTTCAGTCCTGCATGATTCTTCCAAGAAATGTGTGTTCATTGAAACCGCTGGTTTTTGATAGTTTGGGCCCTATTGAATAATGAATGTTTTGAATTTTCTCCAAAAGTAAAGTAGTTGCAAACTCATCCTTTTAGAAACTTGTTTGGGCTGTTGAGAGGAGTAAAAAACCATCAAAAATTTCAATCCTGCATGATTTTACCAAGAAATGTGATTCTTCATTCAAAACCTGATTTTTGCTATTGGGCTCTATTGAATAGTGAATGTTTTGAATTTTCTCCAAAAGTAAAGTAGTTGCAAACTCATGCTTTTAGAAACTTGTTTGGGCTCATGAGAGGAGTAGAAAAACATCAAAAATTTCAGTCCTGCATGATTCTACCAAGAAATGTGTGTTCATTGAAACCGCTGGTTTTTGATAGTTTGGGCCCTATTGAATAATGAATGTTTTGAATTTTCTCCAAAAGTAAAGTAGTTGCAAACTCATCCTTTTAGAAACTTGTTTGGGCTGTTGAGAGGAGTAAAAAACCATCAAAAATTTCAATCCTGCATGATTCTACCAAGAAATGTGATTCTTCATTCAAAACCTGATTTTTGCTATTGGGCTCTATTGAATAATGAATGTTTTGAATTTTCTCCAAAAGTAAAGTAGTTGCAAACTCATCCTTTTAGAAACTTGTTTGGGCTGTTGAGAGGAGTAAAAAACCATCAAAAATTTCAATCCTGCATGATTCTACCAAGAACTGTGATTCTTCATTCAAAACCTGATTTTTGCTATTGGGCTCTATTGAATAATGAATGTTTTGAATTTTCTCCAAAAGTAAAGTAGTTGCAAACTCATGCTTTTAGAGACTTGTTTGGGCTCATGAGAGGAGTAGAAAAACATCAAAAATTTCAGTCCTGCATGATTCTACCAAGAAATGTGTGTTCATTGAAACCGCTGGTTTTTGATAGTTTGGGTCCTATTGAATAATGAATGTTTTGAATTTTCTCCAAAAGTAAAGTAGTTGCAAACTCATCCTTTTAGAAACTTGTTTGGGCTGTTGAGAGGAGTAAAAAACCATCAAAAATTTCAATCCTGCATGATTTTACCAAGAAATGTGATTCTTCATTCAAAACCTGATTTTTGCTATTGGGCTCTATTGAATAGTGAATGTTTTGAATTTTCTCCAAAAGTAAAGTAGTTGCAAACTCATGCTTTTAGAAACTTGTTTGGGCTCATGAGAGGAGTAGAAAAACATCAAAAATTTCAGTCCTGCATGATTCTACCAAGAAATGTGTGTTCATTGAAACCGCTGGTTTTTGATAGTTTGGGCCCTATTGAATAATGAATGTTTTGAATTTTCTCCAAAAGTAAAGTAGTTGCAAACTCATAATTTTAGAAACTTGTTTGGGCTGTTGAGAGGAGTAAAAAACCATCAAAAATTTCAATCCTGCATGATTCTACCAAGAACTGTGATTCTTCATTCAAAACCTGATTTTTGCTATTGGGCTCTATTGAATAATGAATGTTTTGAATTTTCTCCAAAAGTAAAGTAGTTGCAAACTCATGCTTTTAGAAACTTGTTTGGGCTCATGAGAGGAGTAGAAAAACATCAAAAATTTCAGCCCTGCATGATTCTTCCAAGAAATGTGTGTTCATTGAAACCGCTGGTTTTTGATAGTTTGGGCCCTATTGAATAATGAATGTTTTGAATTTTCTCCAAAAGTAAAGTAGTTGCAAACTCATCCTTTTAGAAACTTGTTTGGGCTGTTGAGAGGAGTAAAAAACCATCAAAAATTTCAATCCTGCATGATTCTACCAAGAAATGTGATTCTTCATTCAAAACCTGATTTTTGCTATTGGGCTCTATTGAATAATGAATGTTTTGAATTTTCTCCAAAAGTAAAGTAGTTGCAAACTCATGCTTTTAGAGACTTGTTTGGGCTCATGAGAGGAGTAGAAAAACATCAAAAATTTCAGTCCTGCATGATTCTTCCAAGAAATGTGTGTTCATTGAAACCGCTGGTTTTTGATAGTTTGGGCCCTATTGAATAATGAATGTTTTGAATTTTCTCCAAAAGTAAAGTAGTTGCAAACTCATCCTTTTAGAAACTTGTTTGGGCTGTTGAGAGGAGTAAAAAACCATCAAAAATTTCAATCCTGCATGATTCTACCAAGAAATGTGATTCTTCATTCAAAACCTGATTTTTGCTATTGGGCTCTATTGAATAATGAATGTTTTGAATTTTCTCCAAAAGTAAAGTAGTTGCAAACTCATGCTTTTAGAGACTTGTTTGGGCTCATGAGAGGAGTAGAAAAACATCAAAAATTTCAGTCCTGCATGATTCTTCCAAGAAATGTGTGTTCATTGAAACCGCTGGTTTTTGATAGTTTGGGCCCTATTGAATAATGAATGTTTTGAATTTTCTCCAAAAGTAAAGTAGTTGCAAACTCATCCTTTTAGAAACTTGTTTGGGCTGTTGAGAGGAGTAAAAAACCATCAAAAATTTCAATCCTGCATGATTCTACCAAGAAATGTGATTCTTCATTCAAAACCTGATTTTTGCTATTGGGCTCTATTGAATAATGAATGTTTTGAATTTTCTCCAAAAGTAAAGTAGTTGCAAACTCATGCTTTTAGAGACTTGTTTGGGCTCATGAGAGGAGTAGAAAAACATCAAAAATTTCAGTCCTGCATGATTCTTCCAAGAAATGTGTGTTCATTGAAACCGCTGGTTTTTGATAGTTTGGGCCCTATTGAATAATGAATGTTTTGAATTTTCTCCAAAAGTAAAGTAGTTGCAAACTCATCCTTTTAGAAACTTGTTTGGGCTGTTGAGAGGAGTAAAAAACCATCAAAAATTTCAATCCTGCATGATCTTACCAAGAAATGTGATTCTTCATTCAAAACCTGATTTTTGCTATTGGGCTCTATTGAATAGTGAATGTTTTGAATTTTCTCCAAAAGTAAAGTAGTTGCAAACTCATGCTTTTAGAAACTTGTTTGGGCTCATGAGAGGAGTAGAAAAACATCAAAAATTTCAGTCCTGCATGATTCTACCAAGAAATGTGTGTTCATTGAAACCGCTGGTTTTTGATAGTTTGGGCCCTATTGAATAATGAATGTTTTGAATTTTCTCCAAAAGTAAAGTAGTTGCAAACTCATCCTTTTAGAAACTTGTTTGGGCTGTTGAGAGGAGTAAAAAACCATCAAAAATTTCAATCCTGCATGATTTTACCAAGAAATGTGATTCTTCATTCAAAACCTGATTTTTGCTATTGGGCTCTATTGAATAATGAATGTTTTGAATTTTCTCCAAAAGTAAAGTAGTTGCAAACTCATGCTTTTAGAGACTTGTTTGGGCTTATGAGAGGAGTAGAAAAACATCAAAAATTTCAGTCCTGCATGATTCTACCAAGAAATGTGTGTTCATTGAAACCGCTGGTTTTTGATAGTTTGGGCCCTATTGAATAATGAATGTTTTGAATTTTCTCCAAAAGTAAAGTAGTTGCAAACTCATCCTTTTAGAAACTTGTTTGGGCTGTTGAGAGGAGTAAAAAACCATCAAAAATTTCAATCCTGCATGATTCTACCAAGAAATGTGATTCTTCATTCAAAACCTGATTTTTGCTATTGGGCTCTATTGAATAATGAATGTTTTGAATTTTCTCCAAAAGTAAAGTAGTTGCAAACTCATCCTTTTAGAAACTTGTTTGGGCTGTTGAGAGGAGTAAAAAACCATCAAAAATTTCAATCCTGCATGATTCTACCAAGAACTGTGATTCTTCATTCAAAACCTGATTTTTGCTATTGGGCTCTATTGAATAATGAATGTTTTGAATTTTCTCCAAAAGTAAAGTAGTTGCAAACTCATGCTTTTAGAGACTTGTTTGGGCTCATGAGAGGAGTAGAAAAACATCAAAAATTTCAGTCCTGCATGATTCTACCAAGAAATGTGTGTTCATTGAAACCGCTGGTTTTTGATAGTTTGGGTCCTATTGAATAATGAATGTTTTGAATTTTCTCCAAAAGTAAAGTAGTTGCAAACTCATCCTTTTAGAAACTTGTTTGGGCTGTTGAGAGGAGTAAAAAACCATCAAAAATTTCAATCCTGCATGATTTTACCAAGAAATGTGATTCTTCATTCAAAACCTGATTTTTGCTATTGGGCTCTATTGAATAGTGAATGTTTTGAATTTTCTCCAAAAGTAAAGTAGTTGCAAACTCATGCTTTTAGAAACTTGTTTGGGCTCATGAGAGGAGTAGAAAAACATCAAAAATTTCAGTCCTGCATGATTCTACCAAGAAATGTGTGTTCATTGAAACCGCTGGTTTTTGATAGTTTGGGCCCTATTGAATAATGAATGTTTTGAATTTTCTCCAAAAGTAAAGTAGTTGCAAACTCATAATTTTAGAAACTTGTTTGGGCTGTTGAGAGGAGTAAAAAACCATCAAAAATTTCAATCCTGCATGATTCTACCAAGAACTGTGATTCTTCATTCAAAACCTGATTTTTGCTATTGGGCTCTATTGAATAATGAATGTTTTGAATTTTCTCCAAAAGTAAAGTAGTTGCAAACTCATGCTTTTAGAAACTTGTTTGGGCTCATGAGAGGAGTAGAAAAACATCAAAAATTTCAGCCCTGCATGATTCTTCCAAGAAATGTGTGTTCATTGAAACCGCTGGTTTTTGATAGTTTGGGCCCTATTGAATAATGAATGTTTTGAATTTTCTCCAAAAGTAAAGTAGTTGCAAACTCATCCTTTTAGAAACTTGTTTGGGCTGTTGAGAGGAGTAAAAAACCATCAAAAATTTCAATCCTGCATGATTCTACCAAGAAATGTGATTCTTCATTCAAAACCTGATTTTTGCTATTGGGCTCTATTGAATAATGAATGTTTTGAATTTTCTCCAAAAGTAAAGTAGTTGCAAACTCATGCTTTTAGAGACTTGTTTGGGCTCATGAGAGGAGTAGAAAAACATCAAAAATTTCAGTCCTGCATGATTCTACCAAGAAATGTGTGTTCATTGAAACCGCTGGTTTTTGATAGTTTGGGCCCTATTGAATAATGAATGTTTTGAATTTTCTCCAGAAGTAAAGTAGTTGCAAACTCATCCTTTTAGAAACTTGTTTGGGCTGTTGAGAGGAGTAAAAAACCATCAAAAATTTCAATCCTGCATGATTCTACCAAGAAATGTGATTCTTCATTCAAAACCTGATTTTTGCTATTGGGCTCTATTGAATAATGAATGTTTTGAATTTTCTCCAAAAGTAAAGTAGTTGCAAACTCATGCTTTTAGAGACTTGTTTGGGCTCATGAGAGGAGTAGAAAAACATCAAAAATTTCAGTCCTGCATGATTCTTCCAAGAAATGTGTGTTCATTGAAACCGCTGGTTTTTGATAGTTTGGGCCCTATTGAATAATGAATGTTTTGAATTTTCTCCAAAAGTAAAGTAGTTGCAAACTCATCCTTTTAGAAACTTGTTTGGGCTGTTGAGAGGAGTAAAAAACCATCAAAAATTTCAATCCTGCATGATTCTACCAAGAAATGTGATTCTTCATTCAAAACCTGATTTTTGCTATTGGGCTCTATTGAATAATGAATGTTTTGAATTTTCTCCAAAAGTAAAGTAGTTGCAAACTCATGCTTTTAGAGACTTGTTTGGGCTCATGAGAGGAGTAGAAAAACATCAAAAATTTCAGTCCTGCATGATTCTTCCAAGAAATGTGTGTTCATTGAAACCGCTGGTTTCTGATAGTTTGGGCCCTATTGAATAATGAATGTTTTGAATTTTCTCCAAAAGTAAAGTAGTTGCAAACTCATCCTTTTAGAAACTTGTTTGGGCTGTTGAGAGGAGTAAAAAACCATCAAAAATTTCAATCCTGCATGATTTTACCAAGAAATGTGATTCTTCATTCAAAACCTGATTTTTGCTATTGGGCTCTATTGAATAGTGAATGTTTTGAATTTTCTCCAAAAGTAAAGTAGTTGCAAACTCATGCTTTTAGAAACTTGTTTGGGCTCATGAGAGGAGTAGAAAAACATCAAAAATTTCAGTCCTGCATGATTCTACCAAGAAATGTGTGTTCATTGAAACCGCTGGTTTTTGATAGTTTGGGCCCTATTGAATAATGAATGTTTTGAATTTTCTCCAAAAGTAAAGTAGTTGCAAACTCATCCTTTTAGAAACTTGTTTGGGCTGTTGAGAGGAGTAAAAAACCATCAAAAATTTCAATCCTGCATGATTCTACCAAGAAATGTGATTCTTCATTCAAAACCTGATTTTTGCTATTGGGCTCTATTGAATAATGAATGTTTTGAATTTTCTCCAAAAGTAAAGTAGTTGCAAACTCATCCTTTTAGAAACTTGTTTGGGCTGTTGAGAGGAGTAAAAAACCATCAAAAATTTCAATCCTGCATGATTCTACCAAGAACTGTGATTCTTCATTCAAAACCTGATTTTTGCTATTGGGCTCTATTGAATAATGAATGTTTTGAATTTTCTCCAAAAGTAAAGTAGTTGCAAACTCATGCTTTTAGAGACTTGTTTGGGCTCATGAGAGGAGTAGAAAAACATCAAAAATTTCAGTCCTGCATGATTCTACCAAGAAATGTGTGTTCATTGAAACCGCTGGTTTTTGATAGTTTGGGTCCTATTGAATAATGAATGTTTTGAATTTTCTCCAAAAGTAAAGTAGTTGCAAACTCATCCTTTTAGAAACTTGTTTGGGCTGTTGAGAGGAGTAAAAAACCATCAAAAATTTCAATCCTGCATGATTTTACCAAGAAATGTGATTCTTCATTCAAAACCTGATTTTTGCTATTGGGCTCTATTGAATAGTGAATGTTTTGAATTTTCTCCAAAAGTAAAGTAGTTGCAAACTCATGCTTTTAGAGACTTGTTTGGGCTCATGAGAGGAGTAGAAAAACATCAAAAATTTCAGTCCTGCATGATTCTACCAAGAAATGTGTGTTCATTGAAACCGCTGGTTTTTGATAGTTTGGGCCCTATTGAATAATGAATGTTTTGAATTTTCTCCAAAAGTAAAGTAGTTGCAAACTCATCCTTTTAGAAACTTGTTTGGGCTGTTGAGAGGAGTAAAAAACCATCAAAAATTTCAATCCTGCATGATTTTACCAAGAAATGTGATTCTTCATTCAAAACCTGATTTTTGCTATTGGGCTCTATTGAATAGTGAATGTTTTGAATTTTCTCCAAAAGTAAAGTAGTTGCAAACTCATGCTTTTAGAGACTTGTTTGGGCTCATGAGAGGAGTAGAAAAACATCAAAAATTTCAGTCCTGCATGATTCTTCCAAGAAATGTGTGTTCATTGAAACCGCTGGTTTTTGATAGTTTGGGCCCTATTGAATAATGAATGTTTTGAATTTTCTCCAAAAGTAAAGTAGTTGCAAACTCATCCTTTTAGAAACTTGTTTGGGCTGTTGAGAGGAGTAAAAAACCATCAAAAATTTCAATCCTGCATGATTCTACCAAGAAATGTGATTCTTCATTCAAAACCTGATTTTTGCTATTGGGCTCTATTGAATAATGAATGTTTTGAATTTTCTCCAAAAGTAAAGTAGTTGCAAACTCATGCTTTTAGAGACTTGTTTGGGCTCATGAGAGGAGTAGAAAAACATCAAAAATTTCAGTCCTGCATGATTCTTCCAAGAAATGTGTGTTCATTGAAACCGCTGGTTTTTGATAGTTTGGGCCCTATTGAATAATGAATGTTTTGAATTTTCTCCAAAAGTAAAGTAGTTGCAAACTCATCCTTTTAGAAACTTGTTTGGGCTGTTGAGAGGAGTAAAAAACCATCAAAAATTTCAATCCTGCATGATTCTACCAAGAAATGTGATTCTTCATTCAAAACCTGATTTTTGCTATTGGGCTCTATTGAATAATGAATGTTTTGAATTTTCTCCAAAAGTAAAGTAGTTGCAAACTCATGCTTTTAGAGACTTGTTTGGGCTCATGAGAGGAGTAGAAAAACATCAAAAATTTCAGTCCTGCATGATTCTTCCAAGAAATGTGTGTTCATTGAAACCGCTGGTTTTTGATAGTTTGGGCCCTATTGAATAATGAATGTTTTGAATTTTCTCCAAAAGTAAAGTAGTTGCAAACATCCTTTTAGAAACTTGTTTGGGCTGTTGAGAGGAGTAAAAAACCATCAAAAATTTCAATCCTGCATGATTTTACCAAGAAATGTGATTCTTCATTCAAAACCTGATTTTTGCTATTGGGCTCTATTGAATAGTGAATGTTTTGAATTTTCTCCAAAAGTAAAGTAGTTGCAAACTCATGCTTTTAGAAACTTGTTTGGGCTCATGAGAGGAGTAGAAAAACATCAAAAATTTCAGTCCTGCATGATTCTACCAAGAAATGTGTGTTCATTGAAACCGCTGGTTTTTGATAGTTTGGGCCCTATTGAATAATGAATGTTTTGAATTTTCTCCAAAAGTAAAGTAGTTGCAAACTCATCCTTTTAGAAACTTGTTTGGGCTGTTGAGAGGAGTAAAAAACCATCAAAAATTTCAATCCTGCATGATTTTACCAAGAAATGTGATTCTTCATTCAAAACCTGATTTTTGCTATTGGGCTCTATTGAATAATGAATGTTTTGAATTTTCTCCAAAAGTAAAGTAGTTGCAAACTCATGCTTTTAGAGACTTGTTTGGGCTTATGAGAGGAGTAGAAAAACATCAAAAATTTCAGTCCTGCATGATTCTACCAAGAAATGTGTGTTCATTGAAACCGCTGGTTTTTGATAGTTTGGGCCCTATTGAATAATGAATGTTTTGAATTTTCTCCAAAAGTAAAGTAGTTGCAAACTCATCCTTTTAGAAACTTGTTTGGGCTGTTGAGAGGAGTAAAAAACCATCAAAAATTTCAATCCTGCATGATTTTACCAAGAAATGTGATTCTTCATTCAAAACCTGATTTTTGCTATTGGGCTCTATTGAATAGTGAATGTTTTGAATTTTCTCCAAAAGTAAAGTAGTTGCAAACTCATGCTTTTAGAAACTTGTTTGGGCTCATGAGAGGAGTAGAAAAACATCAAAAATTTCAGTCCTGCATGATTCTACCAAGAAATGTGTGTTCATTGAAACCGCTGGTTTTTGATAGTTTGGGCCCTATTGAATAATGAATGTTTTGAATTTTCTCCAAAAGTAAAGTAGTTGCAAACTCATAATTTTAGAAACTTGTTTGGGCTGTTGAGAGGAGTAAAAAACCATCAAAAATTTCAATCCTGCATGATTCTACCAAGAACTGTGATTCTTCATTCAAAACCTGATTTTTGCTATTGGGCTCTATTGAATAATGAATGTTTTGAATTTTCTCCAAAAGTAAAGTAGTTGCAAACTCATGCTTTTAGAAACTTGTTTGGGCTCATGAGAGGAGTAGAAAAACATCAAAAATTTCAGCCCTGCATGATTCTTCCAAGAAATGTGTGTTCATTGAAACCGCTGGTTTTTGATAGTTTGGGCCCTATTGAATAATGAATGTTTTGAATTTTCTCCAAAAGTAAAGTAGTTGCAAACTCATCCTTTTAGAAACTTGTTTGGGCTGTTGAGAGGAGTAAAAAACCATCAAAAATTTCAATCCTGCATGATTCTACCAAGAAATGTGATTCTTCATTCAAAACCTGATTTTTGCTATTGGGCTCTATTGAATAATGAATGTTTTGAATTTTCTCCAAAAGTAAAGTAGTTGCAAACTCATGCTTTTAGAGACTTGTTTGGGCTCATGAGAGGAGTAGAAAAACATCAAAAATTTCAGTCCTGCATGATTCTACCAAGAAATGTGTGTTCATTGAAACCGCTGGTTTTTGATAGTTTGGGCCCTATTGAATAATGAATGTTTTGAATTTTCTCCAAAAGTAAAGTAGTTGCAAACTCATCCTTTTAGAAACTTGTTTGGGCTGTTGAGAGGAGTAAAAAACCATCAAAAATTTCAATCCTGCATGATTCTACCAAGAAATGTGATTCTTCATTCAAAACCTGATTTTTGCTATTGGGCTCTATTGAATAATGAATGTTTTGAATTTTCTCCAAAAGTAAAGTAGTTGCAAACTCATGCTTTTAGAAACTTGTTTGGGCTCATGAGAGGAGTAGAAAAACATCAAAAATTTGAGTCCTGCATGATTCTACCAAGAAATGTGTGTTCATTCAAACCGCTGGTTTTTGATAGTTTGGGCCCTATTGAATAATGAATGTTTTGAATTTTCTCCAAAAGTAAAGTAGTTGCAAACTCATCCTTTTAGAAACTTGTTTGGGCTGTTGAGAGGAGTAAAAAACCATCAAAAATTTCAATCCTGCATGATTCTACCAAGAAATGTGATTCTTCATTCAAAACCTGATTTTTGCTATTGGGCTCTATTGAATAATGAATGTTTTGAATTTTCTCCAAAAGTAAAGTAGTTGCAAACTCATGCTTTTAGAGACTTGTTTGGGCTCATGAGAGGAGTAGAAAAACATCAAAAATTTCAGTCCTGCATGATTCTTCCAAGAAATGTGTGTTCATTGAAACCGCTGGTTTTTGATAGTTTGGGCCCTATTGAATAATGAATGTTTTGAATTTTCTCCAAAAGTAAAGTAGTTGCAAACTCATCCTTTTAGAAACTTGTTTGGGCTGTTGAGAGGAGTAAAAAACCATCAAAAATTTCAATCCTGCATGATTCTACCAAGAAATGTGATTCTTCATTCAAAACCTGATTTTTGCTATTGGGCTCTATTGAATAATGAATGTTTTGAATTTTCTCCAAAAGTAAAGTAGTTGCAAACTCATGCTTTTAGAGACTTGTTTGGGCTCATGAGAGGAGTAGAAAAACATCAAAAATTTCAGTCCTGCATGATTCTTCCAAGAAATGTGTGTTCATTGAAACCGCTGGTTTTTGATAGTTTGGGCCCTATTGAATAATGAATGTTTTGAATTTTCTCCAAAAGTAAAGTAGTTGCAAACTCATCCTTTTAGAAACTTGTTTGGGCTGTTGAGAGGAGTAAAAAACCATCAAAAATTTCAATCCTGCATGATTTTACCAAGAAATGTGATTCTTCATTTAAAACCTGATTTTTGCTATTGGGCTCTATTGAATAGTGAATGTTTTGAATTTTCTCCAAAAGTAAAGTAGTTGCAAACTCATGCTTTTAGAAACTTGTTTGGGCTCATGAGAGTAGAAAAACATCAAAAATTTCAGTCCTGCATGATTCTACCAAGAAATGTGTGTTCATTGAAACCGCTGGTTTTTGATAGTTTGGGCCCTATTGAATAATGAATGTTTTGAATTTTCTCCAAAAGTAAAGTAGTTGCAAACTCATCCTTTTAGAAACTTGTTTGGGCTGTTGAGAGGAGTAAAAAACCATCAAAAATTTCAATCCTGCATGATTTTACCAAGAAATGTGATTCTTCATTCAAAACCTGATTTTTGCTATTGGGCTCTATTGAATAATGAATGTTTTGAATTTTCTCCAAAAGTAAAGTAGTTGCAAACTCATGCTTTTAGAGACTTGTTTGGGCTTATGAGAGGAGTAGAAAAACATCAAAAATTTCAGTCCTGCATGATTCTACCAAGAAATGTGTGTTCATTGAAACCGCTGGTTTTTGATAGTTTGGGCCCTATTGAATAATGAATGTTTTGAATTTTCTCCAAAAGTAAAGTAGTTGCAAACTCATCCTTTTAGAAACTTGTTTGGGCTGTTGAGAGGAGTAAAAAACCATCAAAATTTCAATCCTGCATGATTCTACCAAGAAATGTGATTCTTCATTCAAAACCTGATTTTTGCTATTGGGCTCTATTGAATAATGAATGTTTTGAATTTTCTCCAAAAGTAAAGTAGTTGCAAACTCATCCTTTTAGAAACTTGTTTGGTCTGTTGAGAGGAGTAAAAAACCATCAAAAATTTCAATCCTGCATGATTCTACCAAGAACTGTGATTCTTCATTCAAAACCTGATTTTTGCTATTGGGCTCTATTGAATAATGAATGTTTTGAATTTTCTCCAAAAGTAAAGTAGTTGCAAACTCATGCTTTTAGAGACTTGTTTGGGCTCATGAGAGGAGTAGAAAAACATCAAAAATTTCAGTCCTGCATGATTCTACCAAGAAATGTGTGTTCATTGAAACCGCTGGTTTTTGATAGTTTGGGTCCTATTGAATAATGAATGTTTTGAATTTTCTCCAAAAGTAAAGTAGTTGCAAACTCATCCTTTTAGAAACTTGTTTGGGCTGTTGAGAGGAGTAAAAAACCATCAAAAATTTCAATCCTGCATGATTTTACCAAGAAATGTGATTCTTCATTCAAAACCTGATTTTTGCTATTGGGCTCTATTGAATAGTGAATGTTTTGAATTTTCTCCAAAAGTAAAGTAGTTGCAAACTCATGCTTTTAGAAACTTGTTTGGGCTCATGAGAGGAGTAGAAAAACATCAAAAATTTCAGTCCTGCATGATTCTACCAAGAAATGTGTGTTCATTGAAACCGCTGGTTTTTGATAGTTTGGGCCCTATTGAATAATGAATGTTTTGAATTTTCTCCAAAAGTAAAGTAGTTGCAAACTCATAATTTTAGAAACTTGTTTGGGCTGTTGAGAGGAGTAAAAAACCATCAAAAATTTCAATCCTGCATGATTCTACCAAGAACTGTGATTCTTCATTCAAAACCTGATTTTTGCTATTGGGCTCTATTGAATAATGAATGTTTTGAATTTTCTCCAAAAGTAAAGTAGTTGCAAACTCATGCTTTTAGAAACTTGTTTGGGCTCATGAGAGGAGTAGAAAAACATCAAAAATTTCAGCCCTGCATGATTCTTCCAAGAAATGTGTGTTCATTGAAACCGCTGGTTTTTGATAGTTTGGGCCCTATTGAATAATGAATGTTTTGAATTTTCTCCAAAAGTAAAGTAGTTGCAAACTCATCCTTTTAGAAACTTGTTTGGGCTGTTGAGAGGAGTAAAAAACCATCAAAAATTTCAATCCTGCATGATTCTACCAAGAAATGTGATTCTTCATTCAAAACCTGATTTTTGCTATTGGGCTCTATTGAATAATGAATGTTTTGAATTTTCTCCAAAAGTAAAGTAGTTGCAAACTCATGCTTTTAGAGACTTGTTTGGGCTCATGAGAGGAGTAGAAAAACATCAAAAATTTCAGTCCTGCATGATTCTACCAAGAAATGTGTGTTCATTGAAACCGCTGGTTTTTGATAGTTTGGGCCCTATTGAATAATGAATGTTTTGAATTTTCTCCAAAAGTAAAGTAGTTGCAAACTCATCCTTTTAGAAACTTGTTTGGGCTGTTGAGAGGAGTAAAAAACCATCAAAAATTTCAATCCTGCATGATTCTACCAAGAAATGTGATTCTTCATTCAAAACCTGATTTTTGCTATTGGGCTCTATTGAATAATGAATGTTTTGAATTTTCTCCAAAAGTAAAGTAGTTGCAAACTCATGCTTTTAGAAACTTGTTTGGGCTCATGAGAGGAGTAGAAAAACATCAAAAATTTGAGTCCTGCATGATTCTACCAAGAAATGTGTGTTCATTCAAACCGCTGGTTTTTGATAGTTTGGGCCCTATTGAATAATGAATGTTTTGAATTTTCTCCAAAAGTAAAGCAGTTGCAAACTCATCCTTTTAGAAACTTGTTTGGGCTGTAGAGAGGAGTAAAAAACCATCAAAAATTTCAATCCTGCATGATTCTACCAAGAAATGTGATTCTTCATTCAAAACCTGATTTTTGCTATTGGGCTCTATTGAATAATGAATGTTTTGAATTTTCTCCAAAAGTAAAGTAGTTGCAAACTCATGCTTTTAGAGACTTGTTTGGGCTCATGAGAGTAGTAGAAAAACATCAAAAATTTCAGTCCTGCATGATTCTTCCAAGAAATGTGTGTTCATTGAAACCGCTGGTTTTTGATAGTTTGGGCCCTATTGAATAATGAATGTTTTGAATTTTCTCCAAAAGTAAAGTAGTTGCAAACTCATCCTTTTAGAAACTTGTTTGGGCTGTTGAGAGGAGTAAAAAACCATCAAAAATTTCAATCCTGCATGATTCTACCAAGAAATGTGATTCTTCATTCAAAACCTGATTTTTGCTATTGGGCTCTATTGAATAATGAATGTTTTGAATTTTCTCCAAAAGTAAAGTAGTTGCAAACTCATGCTTTTAGAGACTTGTTTGGGCTCATGAGAGGAGTAGAAAAACATCAAAAATTTCAGTCCTGCATGATTCTTCCAAGAAATGTGTGTTCATTGAAACCGCTGGTTTTTGATAGTTTGGGCCCTATTGAATAATGAATGTTTTGAATTTTCTCCAAAAGTAAAGTAGTTGCAAACTCATCCTTTTAGAAACTTGTTTGGGCTGTTGAGAGGAGTAAAAAACCATCAAAAATTTCAATCCTGCATGATTCTACCAAGAAATGTGATTCTTCATTCAAAACCTGATTTTTGCTATTGGGCTCTATTGAATAATGAATGTTTTGAATTTTCTCCAAAAGTAAAGTAGTTGCAAACTCATGCTTTTAGAGACTTGTTTGGGCTCATGAGAGGAGTAGAAAAACATCAAAAATTTCAGTCCTGCATGATTCTACCAAGAAATGTGTGTTCATTGAAACCGCTGGTTTTTGATAGTTTGGGCCCTATTGAATAATGAATGTTTTGAATTTTCTCCAAAAGTAAAGTAGTTGCAAACTCATCCTTTTAGAAACTTGTTTGGGCTGTTGAGAGGAGTAAAAAACCATCAAAAATTTCAATCCTGCATGATTCTACCAAGAAATGTGATTCTTCATTCAAAACCTGATTTTTGCTATTGGGCTCTATTGAATAATGAATGTTTTGAATTTTCTCCAAAAGTAAAGTAGTTGCAAACTCATGCTTTTAGAAACTTGTTTGGGCTCATGAGAGGAGTAGAAAAACATCAAAAATTTGAGTCCTGCATGATTCTACCAAGAAATGTGTGTTCATTCAAACCGCTGGTTTTTGATAGTTTGGGCCCTATTGAATAATGAATGTTTTGAATTTTCTCCAAAAGTAAAGCAGTTGCAAACTCATCCTTTTAGAAACTTGTTTGGGCTGTAGAGAGGAGTAAAAAACCATCAAAAATTTCAATCCTGCATGATTCTACCAAGAAATGTGATTCTTCATTCAAAACCTGATTTTTGCTATTGGGCTCTATTGAATAATGAATGTTTTGAATTTTCTCCAAAAGTAAAGTAGTTGCAAACTCATGCTTTTAGAGACTTGTTTGGGCTCATGAGAGGAGTAGAAAAACATCAAAAATTTCAGTCCTGCATGATTCTTCCAAGAAATGTGTGTTCATTGAAACCGCTGGTTTTTGATAGTTTGGGCCCTATTGAATAATGAATGTTTTGAATTTTCTCCAAAAGTAAAGTAGTTGCAAACTCATCCTTTTAGAAACTTGTTTGGGCTGTTGAGAGGAGTAAAAAACCATCAAAAATTTCAATCCTGCATGATTCTACCAAGAAATGTGATTCTTCATTCAAAACCTGATTTTTGCTATTGGGCTCTATTGAATAATGAATGTTTTGAATTTTCTCCAAAAGTAAAGTAGTTGCAAACTCATGCTTTTAGAGACTTGTTTGGGCTCATGAGAGGAGTAGAAAAACATCAAAAATTTCAGTCCTGCATGATTCTTCCAAGAAATGTGTGTTCATTGAAACCGCTGGTTTTTGATAGTTTGGGCCCTATTGAATAATGAATGTTTTGAATTTTCTCCAAAAGTAAAGTAGTTGCAAACTCATCCTTTTAGAAACTTGTTTGGGCTGTTGAGAGGAGTAAAAAACCATCAAAAATTTCAATCCTGCATGATTTTACCAAGAAATGTGATTCTTCATTCAAAACCTGATTTTTGCTATTGGGCTCTATTGAATAGTGAATGTTTTGAATTTTCTCCAAAAGTAAAGTAGTTGCAAACTCATGCTTTTAGAAACTTGTTTGGGCTCATGAGAGGAGTAGAAAAACATCAAAAATTTCAGTCCTGCATGATTCTACCAAGAAATGTGTGTTCATTGAAACCGCTGGTTTTTGATAGTTTGGGCCCTATTGAATAATGAATGTTTTGAATTTTCTCCAAAAGTAAAGTAGTTGCAAACTCATCCTTTTAGAAACTTGTTTGGGCTGTTGAGAGGAGTAAAAAACCATCAAAAATTTCAATCCTGCATGATTCTACCAAGAAATGTGATTCTTCATTCAAAACCTGATTTTTGCTATTGGGCTCTATTGAATAATGAATGTTTTGAATTTTCTCCAAAAGTAAAGTAGTTGCAAACTCATCCTTTTAGAAACTTGTTTGGGCTGTTGAGAGGAGTAAAAAACCATCAAAAATTTCAATCCTGCATGATTCTACCAAGAACTGTGATTCTTCATTCAAAACCTGATTTTTGCTATTGGGCTCTATTGAATAATGAATGTTTTGAATTTTCTCCAAAAGTAAAGTAGTTGCAAACTCATGCTTTTAGATACTTGTTTGGGCTCATGAGAGGAGTAGAAAAACATCAAAAATTTCAGTCCTGCATGATTCTACCAAGAAATGTGTGTTCATTGAAACCGCTGGTTTTTGATAGTTTGGGTCCTATTGAATAATGAATGTTTTGAATTTTCTCCAAAAGTAAAGTAGTTGCAAACTCATCCTTTTAGAAACTTGTTTGGGCTGTTGAGAGGAGTAAAAAACCATCAAAAATTTCAATCCTGCATGATTTTACCAAGAAATGTGATTCTTCATTCAAAACCTGATTTTTGCTATTGGGCTCTATTGAATAGTGAATGTTTTGAATTTTCTCCAAAAGTAAAGTAGTTGCAAACTCATGCTTTTAGAGACTTGTTTGGGCTCATGAGAGGAGTAGAAAAACATCAAAAATTTCAGTCCTGCATGATTCTACCAAGAAATGTGTGTTCATTGAAACCGCTGGTTTTTGATAGTTTGGGCCCTATTGAATAATGAATGTTTTGAATTTTCTCCAAAAGTAAAGTAGTTGCAAACTCATCCTTTTAGAAACTTGTTTGGGCTGTAGAGAGGAGTAAAAAACCATCAAAAATTTCAATCCTGCATGATTCTACCAAGAAATGTGATTCTTCATTCAAAACCTGATTTTTGCTATTGGGCTCTATTGAATAATGAATGTTTTGAATTTTCTCCAAAAGTAAAGTAGTTGCAAACTCATGCTTTTAGAAACTTGTTTGGGCTCATGAGAGGAGTAGAAAAACATCAAAAATTTGAGTCCTGCATGATTCTACCAAGAAATGTGTGTTCATTCAAACCGCTGGTTTTTGATAGTTTGGGCCCTATTGAATAATGAATGTTTTGAATTTTCTCCAAAAGTAAAGCAGTTGCAAACTCATCCTTTTAGAAACTTGTTTGGGCTGTAGAGAGGAGTAAAAAACCATCAAAAATTTCAATCCTGCATGATTCTACCAAGAAATGTGATTCTTCATTCAAAACCTGATTTTTGCTATTGGGCTCTATTGAATAATGAATGTTTTGAATTTTCTCCAAAAGTAAAGTAGTTGCAAACTCATGCTTTTAGAGACTTGTTTGGGCTCATGAGAGGAGTAGAAAAACATCAAAAATTTCAGTCCTGCATGATTCTACCAAGAAATGTGTGTTCATTGAAACCGCTGGTTTTTGATAGTTTGGGCCCTATTGAATAATGAATGTTTTGAATTTTCTCCAAAAGTAAAGCAGTTGCAAACTCATCCTTTTAGAAACTTGTTTGGGCTGTTGAGAGGAGTAAAAAACCATCAAAAATTTCAATCCTGCATGATTCTACCAAGAAATGTGATTCTTCATTCAAAACCTGATTTTTGCTATTGGGCTCTATTGAATAATGAATGTTTTGAATTTTCTCCAAAAGTAAAGTAGTTGCAAACTCATGCTTTTAGAGACTTGTTTGGGCTCATGAGAGGAGTAGAAAAACATCAAAAATTTCAGTCCTGCATGATTCTACCAAGAAATGTGTGTTCATTGAAACCGCTGGTTTTTGATAGTTTGGGCCCTATTGAATATTGAATGTTTTGAATTTTCTCCGAAAGTAAAGTAGTTGCAAACTCATCCTTTTAGAAACTTGTTTGGGCTGTTGAGAGGAGTAAAAAACCATCAAAAATTTCAATCCTGCATGATTCTACCAAGAAATGTGATTCTTCATTCAAAACCTGATTTTTGCTATTGGGCTCTATTGAATAATGAATGTTTTGAATTTTCTCCAAAAGTAAAGTAGTTGCAAACTCATGCTTTTAGAGACTTGTTTGGGCTCATGAGAGGAGTAGAAAAACATCAAAAATTTCAGTCCTGCATGATTCTACCAAGAAATGTGTGTTCATTGAAACCGCTGGTTTTTGATAGTTTGGGCCCTATTGAATAATGAATGTTTTGAATTTTCTCCAAAAGTAAAGTAGTTGCAAACTCATCCTTTTAGAAACTTGTTTGGGCTGTTGAGAGGAGTAAAAAACCATCAAAAATTTCAATCCTGCATGATTCTACCAAGAAATGTGATTCTTCATTCAAAACCTGATTTTTGCTATTGGGCTCTATTGAATAATGAATGTTTTGAATTTTCTCCAAAAAAAAAGTAGTTGCAAACTCATGCTTTTAGAGACTTGTTTGGGCTCATGAGAGGAGTAGAAAAACATCAAAAATTTCAGTCCTGCATGATTCTTCCAAGAAATGTGTGTTCATTGAAACCGCTGGTTTTTGATAGTTTGGGCCCTATTGAATAATGAATGTTTTGAATTTTCTCCAAAAGTAAAGTAGTTGCAAACTCATCCTTTTAGAAACTTGTTTGGGCTGTTGAGAGGAGTAAAAAACCATCAAAAATTTCAATCCTGCATGATTCTACCAAGAAATGTGATTCTTCATTCAAAACCTGATTTTTGCTATTGGGCTCTATTGAATAATGAATGTTTTGAATTTTCTCCAAAAGTAAAGTAGTTGCAAACTCATGCTTTTAGAGACTTGTTTGGGCTCATGAGAGGAGTAGAAAAACATCAAAAATTTCAGTCCTGCATGATTCTTCCAAGAAATGTGTGTTCATTGAAACCGCTGGTTTTTGATAGTTTGGGCCCTATTGAATAATGAATGTTTTGAATTTTCTCCAAAAGTAAAGTAGTTGCAAACTCATCCTTTTAGAAACTTGTTTGGGCTGTTGAGAGGAGTAAAAAACCATCAAAAATTTCAATCCTGCATGATTTTACCAAGAACTGTGATTCTTCATTCAAAACCTGATTTTTGCTATTGGGCTCTATTGAATAATGAATGTTTTGAATTTTCTCCAAAAGTAAAGTAGTTGCAAACTCATGCTTTTAGAGACTTGTTTGGGCTCATGAGAGGAGTAGAAAAACATCAAAAATTTCAGTCCTGCATGATTCTACCAAGAAATGTGTGTTCATTGAAACCGCTGGTTTTTGATAGTTTGGGTCCTATTGAATAATGAATGTTTTGAATTTTCTCCAAAAGTAAAGTAGTTGCAAACTCATCCTTTTAGAAACTTGTTTGGGCTGTTGAGAGGAGTAAAAAACCATCAAAAATTTCAATCCTGCATGATTTTACCAAGAAATGTGATTCTTCATTCAAAACCTGATTTTTGCTATTGGGCTCTATTGAATAATGAATGTTTTGAATTTTCTCCAAAAGTAAAGTAGTTGCAAACTCATCCTTTTAGAAACTTGTTTGGGCTGTTGAGAGGAGTAAAAAACCATCAAAAATTTCAATCCTGCATGATTCTACCAAGAAATGTGATTCTTCATTCAAAACCTGATTTTTGCTATTGGGCTCTATTGAATAATGAATGTTTTGAATTTTCTCCAAAAGTAAAGTAGTTGCAAACTTATGCTTTTAGAAACTTGTTTGGGCTCATGAGAGGAGTAGAAAAACATCAAAAATTTGAGTCCTGCATGATTCTACCAAGAAATGTGTGTTCATTCAAACCGCTGGTTTTTGATAGTTTGGGCCCTATTGAATAATGAATGTTTTGAATTTTCTCCAAAAGTAAAGCAGTTGCAAACTCATCCTTTTAGAAACTTGTTTGGGCTGTAGAGAGGAGTAAAAAACCATCAAAAATTTCAATCCTGCATGATTCTACCAAGAAATGTGATTCTTCATTCAAAACCTGATTTTTGCTATTGGGCTCTATTGAATAATGAATGTTTTGAATTTTCTCCAAAAGTAAAGTAGTTGCAAACTCATGCTTTTAGAGACTTGTTTGGGCTCATGAGAGGAGTAGAAAAACATCAAAAATTTCAGTCCTGCATGATTCTTCCAAGAAATGTGTGTTCATTGAAACCGCTGGTTTTTGATAGTTTGGGCCCTATTGAATAATGAATGTTTTGAATTTTCTCCAAAAGTAAAGTATTTGCAAACTCATCCTTTTAGAAACTTGTTTGGGCTGTTGAGAGGAGTAAAAAACCATCAAAAATTTCAATCCTGCATGATTCTACCAAGAAATGTGATTCTTCATTCAAAACCTGATTTTTGCTATTGGGCTCTATTGAATAATGAATGTTTTGAATTTTCTCCAAAAGTAAAGTAGTTGCAAACTCATGCTTTTAGAGACTTGTTTGGGCTCATGAGAGGAGTAGAAAAACATCAAAAATTTCAGTCCTGCATGATTCTTCCAAGAAATGTGTGTTCATTGAAACCGCTGGTTTTTGATAGTTTGGGCCCTATTGAATAATGAATGTTTTGAATTTTCTCCAAAAGTAAAGTAGTTGCAAACTCATCCTTTTAGAAACTTGTTTGGGCTGTTGAGAGGAGTAAAAAACCATCAAAAATTTCAATCCTGCATGATTCTACCAAGAAATGTGATTCTTCATTCAAAACCTGATTTTTGCTATTGGGCTCTATTGAATAATGAATGTTTTGAATTTTCTCCAAAAAAAAAGTAGTTGCAAACTCATGCTTTTAGAGACTTGTTTGGGCTCATGAGAGGAGTAGAAAAACATCAAAAATTTCAGTCCTGCATGATTCTTCCAAGAAATGTGTGTTCATTGAAACCGCTGGTTTTTGATAGTTTGGGCCCTATTGAATAATGAATGTTTTGAATTTTCTCCAAAAGTAAAGTAGTTGCAAACTCATCCTTTTAGAAACTTGTTTGGGCTGTTGAGAGGAGTAAAAAACCATCAAAAATTTCAATCCTGCATGATTCTACCAAGAAATGTGATTCTTCATTCAAAACCTGATTTTTGCTATTGGGCTCTATTGAATAATGAATGTTTTGAATTTTCTCCAAAAGTAAAGTAGTTGCAAACTCATGCTTTTAGAGACTTGTTTGGGCTCATGAGAGGAGTAGAAAAACATCAAAAATTTCAGTCCTGCATGATTCTTCCAAGAAATGTGTGTTCATTGAAACCGCTGGTTTTTGATAGTTTGGGCCCTATTGAATAATGAATGTTTTGAATTTTCTCCAAAAGTAAAGTAGTTGCAAACTCATCCTTTTAGAAACTTGTTTGGGCTGTTGAGAGGAGTAAAAAACCATCAAAAATTTCAATCCTGCATGATTTTACCAAGAACTGTGATTCTTCATTCAAAACCTGATTTTTGCTATTGGGCTCTATTGAATAATGAATGTTTTGAATTTTCTCCAAAAGTAAAGTAGTTGCAAACTCATGCTTTTAGAGACTTGTTTGGGCTCATGAGAGGAGTAGAAAAACATCAAAAATTTCAGTCCTGCATGATTCTACCAAGAAATGTGTGTTCATTGAAACCGCTGGTTTTTGATAGTTTGGGTCCTATTGAATAATGAATGTTTTGAATTTTCTCCAAAAGTAAAGTAGTTGCAAACTCATCCTTTTAGAAACTTGTTTGGGCTGTTGAGAGGAGTAAAAAACCATCAAAAATTTCAATCCTGCATGATTTTACCAAGAAATGTGATTCTTCATTCAAAACCTGATTTTTGCTATTGGGCTCTATTGAATAATGAATGTTTTGAATTTTCTCCAAAAGTAAAGTAGTTGCAAACTCATCCTTTTAGAAACTTGTTTGGGCTGTTGAGAGGAGTAAAAAACCATCAAAAATTTCAATCCTGCATGATTCTACCAAGAAATGTGATTCTTCATTCAAAACCTGATTTTTGCTATTGGGCTCTATTGAATAATGAATGTTTTGAATTTTCTCCAAAAGTAAAGTAGTTGCAAACTTATGCTTTTAGAAACTTGTTTGGGCTCATGAGAGGAGTAGAAAAACATCAAAAATTTGAGTCCTGCATGATTCTACCAAGAAATGTGTGTTCATTCAAACCGCTGGTTTTTGATAGTTTGGGCCCTATTGAATAATGAATGTTTTGAATTTTCTCCAAAAGTAAAGCAGTTGCAAACTCATCCTTTTAGAAACTTGTTTGGGCTGTAGAGAGGAGTAAAAAACCATCAAAAATTTCAATCCTGCATGATTCTACCAAGAAATGTGATTCTTCATTCAAAACCTGATTTTTGCTATTGGGCTCTATTGAATAATGAATGTTTTGAATTTTCTCCAAAAGTAAAGTAGTTGCAAACTCATGCTTTTAGAGACTTGTTTGGGCTCATGAGAGGAGTAGAAAAACATCAAAAATTTCAGTCCTGCATGATTCTTCCAAGAAATGTGTGTTCATTGAAACCGCTGGTTTTTGATAGTTTGGGCCCTATTGAATAATGAATGTTTTGAATTTTCTCCAAAAGTAAAGTATTTGCAAACTCATCCTTTTAGAAACTTGTTTGGGCTGTTGAGAGGAGTAAAAAACCATCAAAAATTTCAATCCTGCATGATTCTACCAAGAAATGTGATTCTTCATTCAAAACCTGATTTTTGCTATTGGGCTCTATTGAATAATGAATGTTTTGAATTTTCTCCAAAAGTAAAGTAGTTGCAAACTCATGCTTTTAGAGACTTGTTTGGGCTCATGAGAGGAGTAGAAAAACATCAAAAATTTCAGTCCTGCATGATTCTTCCAAGAAATGTGTGTTCATTGAAACCGCTGGTTTTTGATAGTTTGGGCCCTATTGAATAATGAATGTTTTGAATTTTCTCCAAAAGTAAAGTAGTTGCAAACTCATCCTTTTAGAAACTTGTTTGGGCTGTTGAGAGGAGTAAAAAACCATCAAAAATTTCAATCCTGCATGATTCTACCAAGAAATGTGATTCTTCATTCAAAACCTGATTTTTGCTATTGGGCTCTATTGAATAATGAATGTTTTGAATTTTCTCCAAAAGTAAAGTAGTTGCAAACTCATGCTTTTAGAGACTTGTTTGGGCTCATGAGAGGAGTAGAAAAACATCAAAAATTTCAGTCCTGCATGATTCTTCCAAGAAATGTGTGTTCATTGAAACCGCTGGTTTTTGATAGTTTGGGCCCTATTGAATAATGAATGTTTTGAATTTTCTCCAAAAGTAAAGTAGTTGCAAACTCATCCTTTTAGAAACTTGTTTGGGCTGTTGAGAGGAGTAAAAAACCATCAAAAATTTCAATCCTGCATGATTTTACCAAGAAATGTGATTCTTCATTCAAAACCTGATTTTTGCTATTGGGCTCTATTGAATAGTGAATGTTTTGAATTTTCTCCAAAAGTAAAGTAGTTGCAAACTCATGCTTTTAGAAACTTGTTTGGGCTCATGAGAGGAGTAGAAAAACATCAAAAATTTCAGTCCTGCATGATTCTACCAAGAAATGTGTGTTCATTGAAACCGCTGGTTTTTGATAGTTGGGGCCCTATTGAATAATGAATGTTTTGAATTTTCTCCAAAAGTAAAGTAGTTGCAAACTCATCCTTTTAGAAACTTGTTTGGGCTGTTGAGAGGAGTAAAAAACCATCAAAAATTTCAATCCTGCATGATTTTACCAAGAAATGTGATTCTTCATTCAAAACCTGATTTTTGCTATTGGGCTCTATTGAATAATGAATGTTTTGAATTTTCTCCAAAAGTAAAGTAGTTGCAAACTCATGCTTTTAGAGACTTGTTTGGGCTTATGAGAGGAGTAGAAAAACATCAAAAATTTCAGTCCTGCATGATTCTACCAAGAAATGTGTGTTCATTGAAACCGCTGGTTTTTGATAGTTTGGGCCCTATTGAATAATGAATGTTTTGAATTTTCTCCAAAAGTAAAGTAGTTGCAAACTCATCCTTTTAGAAACTTGTTTGGGCTGTTGAGAGGAGTAAAAAACCATCAAAAATTTCAATCCTGCATGATTCTACCAAGAAATGTGATTCTTCATTCAAAACCTGATTTTTGCTATTGGGCTCTATTGAATAATGAATGTTTTGAATTTTCTCCAAAAGTAAAGTAGTTGCAAACTCATCCTTTTAGAAACTTGTTTGGGCTGTTGAGAGGAGTAAAAAACCATCAAAAATTTCAATCCTGCATGATTCTACCAAGAACTGTGATTCTTCATTCAAAACCTGATTTTTGCTATTGGGCTCTATTGAATAATGAATGTTTTGAATTTTCTCCAAAAGTAAAGTAGTTGCAAACTCATCCTTTTAGAAACTTGTTTGGGCTGTTGAGAGGAGTAGAAAAACATCAAAAATTTCAGTCCTGCATGATTCTACCAAGAAATGTGTGTTCATTGAAACCGCTGGTTTTTGATAGTTTGGGTCCTATTGAATAATGAATGTTTTGAATTTTCTCCAAAAGTAAAGTAGTTGCAAACTCATCCTTTTAGAAACTTGTTTGGGCTGTTGAGAGGAGTACAAAACCATCAAAAATTTCAATCCTGCATGATTCTACCAAGAAATGTGATTCTTCATTCAAAACATTCATTATTCAATAGGGCCCAAACTATCAAAAACCAGCGGTTTCAATGAACACACATTTCTTGGTAGAATCATGCAGGACTGAAATTTTTGATGTTTTTCTACTCCTCTCATGAGCCCAAACAAGTCTCTAAAAGCATGAGTTTGCAACTACTTTACTTTTGGAGAAAATTCAAAACATTCATTATTCAATAGAGCCCAATAGCAAAAATCAGGTTTTGAATGAAGAATCACATTTCTTGGTAGAATCATGCAGGATTGAAATTTTTGATGGTTTTTTACTCCTCTCAACAGCCCAAACAAGTTTCTAAAAGGATGAGCTTGCAACTACTTTACTTTTGGAGAAAATTCAAAACATTCATTATTCAATAGGGCCCAAACTATCAAAAACCAGCGGTTTCAATGAACACACATTTCTTGGTAGAATCATGCAGGACTGAAATTTTTGATGTTTTTCTACTCCTCTCATGAGCCCAAACAAGTCTCTAAAAGCATGAGTTTGCAACTACTTTACTTTTGGAGAAAATTCAAAACATTCATTATTCAATAGAGCCCAATAGCAAAAATCAGGTTTTGAATGAAGAATCACATTTCTTGGTAGAATCATGCAGGATTGAAATTTTTGATGGTTTTTTACTCCTCTCAACAGCCCAAACAAGTTTCTAAAAGGATGAGTTTGCAACTACTTTACTTTTGGAGAAAATTCAAAACATTCATTATTCAATAGGGCCCAAACTATCAAAAACCAGCGGTTTCAATGAACACACATTTCTTGGTAGAATCATGCAGGACTGAAATTTTTGATGTTTTTCTACTCCTCTCATGAGCCCAAACAAGTCTCTAAAAGCATGAGTTTGCAACTACTTTACTTTTGGAGAAAATTCAAAACATTCATTATTCAATAGAGCCCAATAGCAAAAATCAGGTTTTGAATGAAGAATCACATTTCTTGGTAGAATCATGCAGGACTGAAATTTTTGATGTTTTTCTACTCCTCTCATGAGCCCAAACAAGTTTCTAAAAGCATGAGTTTGCAACTACTTTACTTTTGGAGAAAATTCAAAACATTCACTATTCAATAGAGCCCAATAGCAAAAATCAGGTTTTGAATGAAGAATCACATTTCTTGGTAAAATCATGCAGGATTGAAATTTTTGATGGTTTTTTACTCCTCTCAACAGCCCAAACAAGTTTCTAAAAGGATGAGTTTGCAACTACTTTACTTTTGGAGAAAATTCAAAACATTCATTATTCAATAGGGCCCAAACTATCAAAAACCAGCGGTTTCAATGAACACACATTTCTTGGTAGAATCATGCAGGACTGAAATTTTTGATGTTTTTCTACTCCTCTCATGAGCCCAAACAAGTCTCTAAAAGCATGAGTTTGCAACTACTTTACTTTTGGAGAAAATTCAAAACATTCATTATTCAATAGAGCCCAATAGCAAAAATCAGGTTTTGAATGAAGAATCACATTTCTTGGTAGAATCATGCAGGATTGAAATTTTTGATGGTTTTTTACTCCTCTCAACAGCCCAAACAAGTTTCTAAAAGGATGAGTTTGCAACTACTTTACTTTTGGAGAAAATTCAAAACATTCATTATTCAATAGGGCCCAAACTATCAAAAACCAGCGGTTTCAATGAACACACATTTCTTGGAAGAATCATGCAGGACTGAAATTTTTGATGTTTTTCTACTCCTCTCATGAGCCCAAACAAGTCTCTAAAAGCATGAGTTTGCAACTACTTTACTTTTGGAGAAAATTCAAAACATTCATTATTCAATAGAGCCCAATAGCAAAAATCAGGTTTTGAATGAAGAATCACATTTCTTGGTAGAATCATGCAGGATTGAAATTTTTGATGGTTTTTTACTCCTCTCAACAGCCCAAACAAGTTTCTAAAAGGATGAGTTTGCAACTACTTTACTTTTGGAGAAAATTCAAAACATTCATTATTCAATAGGGCCCAAACTATCAAAAACCAGCGGTTTCAATGAACACACATTTCTTGGAAGAATCATGCAGGACTGAAATTTTTGATGTTTTTCTACTCCTCTCATGAGCCCAAACAAGTCTCTAAAAGCATGAGTTTGCAACTACTTTACTTTTGGAGAAAATTCAAAACATTCATTATTCAATAGAGCCCAATAGCAAAAATCAGGTTTTGAATGAAGAATCACATTTCTTGGTAGAATCATGCAGGATTGAAATTTTTGATGGTTTTTTACTCCTCTCAACAGCCCAAACAAGTTTCTAAAAGGATGAGCTTGCAACTACTTTACTTTTGGAGAAAATTCAAAACATTCATTATTCAATAGGGCCCAAACTATCAAAAACCAGCGGTTTCAATGAACACACATTTCTTGGTAGAATCATGCAGGACTGAAATTTTTGATGTTTTTCTACTCCTCTCATGAGCCCAAACAAGTCTCTAAAAGCATGAGTTTGCAACTACTTTACTTTTGGAGAAAATTCAAAACATTCATTATTCAATAGAGCCCAATAGCAAAAATCAGGTTTTGAATGAAGAATCACATTTCTTGGTAGAATCATGCAGGATTGAAATTTTTGATGGTTTTTTACTCCTCTCAACAGCCCAAACAAGTTTCTAAAAGGATGAGTTTGCAACTGCTTTACTTTTGGAGAAAATTCAAAACATTCATTATTCAATAGGGCCCAAACTATCAAAAACCAGCGGTTTCAATGAACACACATTTCTTGGTAGAATCATGCAGGACTGAAATTTTTGATGTTTTTCTACTCTCATGAGCCCAAACAAGTCTCTAAAAGCATGAGTTTGCAACTACTTTACTTTTGGAGAAAATTCAAAACATTCATTATTCAATAGGGCCCAAACTATCAAAAACCAGCGGTTTCAATGAACACACGTTTCTTGGAAGAATCATGCAGGACTGAAATTTTTGATGTTTTTCTACTCCTCTCATGAGCCCAAACAAGTCTCTAAAAGCATGAGTTTGCAACTACTTTACTTTTGGAGAAAATTCAAAACATTCATTATTCAATAGAGCCCAATAGCAAAAATCAGGTTTTGAATGAAGAATCACATTTCTTGGTAGAATCATGCAGGATTGAAATTTTTGATGGTTTTTTACTCCTCTCAACAGCCCAAACAAGTTTCTAAAAGGATGAGTTTGCAACTACTTTACTTTTGGAGAAAATTCAAAACATTCATTATTCAATAGGGCCCAAACTATCAAAAACCAGCGGTTTGAATGAACACACATTTCTTGGTAGAATCATGCAGGACTGAAATTTTTGATGTTTTTCTACTCCTCTCATGAGCCCAAACAAGTCTCTAAAAGCATGAGTTTGCAACTACTTTACTTTTGGAGAAAATTCAAAACATTCATTATTCAATAGAGCCCAATAGCAAAAATCAGGTTTTGAATGAAGAATCACATTTCTTGGTAGAATCATGCAGGATTGAAATTTTTGATGGTTTTTTACTCCTCTCAACAGCCCAAACAAGTTTCTAAAAGGATGAGTTTGCAACTACTTTACTTTTGGAGAAAATTCAAAACATTCATTATTCAATAGGGCCCAAACTATCAAAAACCAGCGGTTTGAATGAACACACATTTCTTGGTAGAATCATGCAGGACTGAAATTTTTGATGTTTTTCTACTCCTCTCATGAGCCCAAACAAGTCTCTAAAAGCATGAGTTTGCAACTACTTTACTTTTGGAGAAAATTCAAAACATTCATTATTCAATAGAGCCCAATAGCAAAAATCAGGTTTTGAATGAAGAATCACATTTCTTGGTAGAATCATGCAGGATTGAAATTTTTGATGGTTTTTTACTCCTCTCAACAGCCCAAACAAGTTTCTAAAAGGATGAGTTTGCAACTACTTTACTTTTGGAGAAAATTCAAAACATTCATTATTCAATAGGGCCCAAACTATCAAAAACCAGCGGTTTCAATGAACACACATTTCTTGGAAGAATCATGCAGGACTGAAATTTTTGATGTTTTTCTACTCCTCTCATGAGCCCAAACAAGTCTCTAAAAGCATGAGTTTGCAACTACTTTACTTTTGGAGAAAATTCAAAACATTCATTATTCAATAGAGCCCAATAGCAAAAATCAGGTTTTGAATGAAGAATCACATTTCTTGGTAGAATCATGCAGGATTGAAATTTTTGATGGTTTTTTACTCCTCTCAACAGCCCAAACAAGTTTCTAAAAGGATGAGTTTGCAACTACTTTACTTTTGGAGAAAATTCAAAACATTCATTATTCAATAGGGCCCAAACTATCAAAAACCAGCGGTTTCAATGAACACACATTTCTTGGAAGAATCATGCAGGACTGAAATTTTTGATGTTTTTCTACTCCTCTCATGAGCCCAAACAAGTCTCTAAAAGCATGAGTTTGCAACTACTTTACTTTTGGAGAAAATTCAAAACATTCATTATTCAATAGAGCCCAATAGCAAAAATCAGGTTTTGAATGAAGAATCACATTTCTTGGTAGAATCATGCAGGATTGAAATTTTTGATGGTTTTTTACTCCTCTCAACAGCCCAAACAAGTTTCTAAAAGGATGAGTTTGCAACTGCTTTACTTTTGGAGAAAATTCAAAACATTCATTATTCAATAGAGCCCAATAGCAAAAATCAGGTTTTGAATGAAGAATCACATTTCTTGGTAGAATCATGCAGGATTGAAATTTTTGATGGTTTTTTACTCCTCTCAGCAGCCCAAACAAGTTTCTAAAAGGATGAGTTTGCAACTACTTTACTTTTGGAGAAAATTCAAAACATTCATTATTCAATAGTGCCCAAAATATCAAAAACCAGCGGTTTGAATGAACACACATTTCTTGGTAGAATCGTGCAGGACTGACATTTTTGATGTTTTTCTACTCCTCTCATGAGCCCAAACAAGTCTCTAAAAGGATGAGTTTGCAACTACTTTACTTTTGGAGAAAATTCAAAACATTCATTATTCAATAGAGCCCAATAGCAAAAACCAGCGTTTTGAATGAAGAATCACATTTCTTGGTAGAATCATGCAGGATTGAAATTTTTGATGGTTTTTTACTCCTCTCAACAGCCCAAACAAGTTTCTAAAAGGATGAGTTTGCAACTACTTTACTTTTGGAGAAAATTCAAAACATTCATTATTCAATAGGGCCCAAACTATCAAAAAACAGAGGTTTCAATGAACACACATTTCTTGGTAGAATCATGCAGGACTGAAATTTTTGATGTTTTTCTACTCCTCTCATGAGCCCAAACAAGTGTCTAAAAGCATGAGTTTGCAACTACTTTACTTTTGGAGAAAATTCAAAACATTCACTTTTCACTAGAGCCCAATAGCAAAAATCAGGTTTTGAATGAAGAATCACATTTCTTGGTAGAATCATGCTGCAATGAAATTTTTGATGGTTTTTTACTCCTCTCAACAGCCCAAACAAGTTTCTAAAAGGATGAGTTTGCAACTACTTTACTTTTGGAGAAAATTCAAAACATTCATTATTCAATAGGGCCCAAACTATCAAAAACCGGCGGTTTCAATGAACACACATTTCTTGGTAGAATCATGCAGGACTGAAATTTTTGATGTTTTTCTACTCCTCTCATGAGCCCAAACAAGTCTCTAAAAGCATGAGTTTGCAACTACTTTACTTTTGGAGAAAATTCAAAACATTCATTATTCAATAGAGCCCAATAGCAAAAATCAGGTTTTGAATGAAGAATCACATTTCTTGGTAAAATCATGCAGGATTGAAATTTTTGATGTTTTTTTACTCCTCTCAACAGCCCAAACAAGTTTCTAAAAGGATGAGTTTGCAACTACTTTACTTTTGGAGAAAATTCAAAACATTCATTATTCAATAGGGCCCAAACTATCAAAAACCAGCGGTTTCAATGAACACACATTTCTTGGTAGAATCATGCAGGACTGAAATTTTTGATGTTTTTCTACTCCTCTCATGTGCCCAAACAAGTCTCTAAAAGCATGAGTTTTGCAACTACTTTACTTTTGGAGAAAATTCAAAACATTCATTATTCAATAGACCCCAATAGCAAAAATCAGGTTTTGAATGAAGAATCACATTTCTTGGTAGAATCATGCAGGATTGAAATTTTTGATGGTTTTTTACTCCTCTCAAGAGCCCAAACAAGTTTCTAAAAGGATGAGTTTGCAACTACTTTACTTTTGGAGAAAATTCAAAACATTCATTATTCAATAGGGCCCAAACTATCAAAAAACAGCGGTTTCAATGAACACACATTTCTTGGTAGAATCATGCAGGACTGAAATTTTTGATGTTTTTCTACTCCTCTCATGAGCCCAAACAAGTCTCTAAAAGCATGAGTTTGCAACTACTTTACTTTTGGAGAAAATTCAAAACATTCATTATTCAATAGAGCCCAATAGGAAAAATCAGGTTTTGAATGAAGAATCACATTTCTTGGTAGAATCATGCAGGATTGAAATTTTTGATGGTTTTTTACTCCTCTCAACAGCCCAAACAAGTTTCTAAAAGGATGAGTTTGCAACTACTTTACTTTTGGAGAAAATTCAAAACATTCATTATTCAATAGGGCCCAAAATATCAAAAACCAGCGGTTTGAATGAACACACATTTCTTGGTAGAATCGTGCAGGACTGAAATTTTTGATGTTTTTCTACTCCTCTCATGAGCCCAAACAAGTCTCTAAAAGGATGAGTTTGCAACTACTTTACTTTTGGAGAAAATTCAAAACATTCATTATTCAATAGAGCCCAATAGCAAAAACCAGCGTTTTGAATGAAGAATCACATTTCTTGGTAGAATCATGCAGGATTGAAATTTTTGATGGTTTTTTACTCCTCTCAACAGCCCAAACAAGTTTCTAAAAGGATGAGTTTGCAAATACTTTACTTTTGGAGAAAATTCAAAACATTCATTATTCAATAGGGCCCAAACTATCAAAAACCAGCGGTTTCAATGAACACACATTTCTTGGTAGAATCATGCAGGACTGAAATTTTTGATGTTTTTCTACTCCTCTCATGAGACCAAACAAGTCTCTAAAAGCATGAGTTTGCAACTACTTTACTTTTGGAGAAAATTCAAAACATTCATTATTCAATAGAGCCCAATAGCAAAAATCAGGTTTTGAATGAAGAATCACATTTCTTGGTAAAATCATGCAGGATTGAAATTTTTGATGGTTTTTTACTCCTCTCAACAGCCCAAACAAGTTTCTAAAAGGATGAGTTTGCAACTACTTTACTTTTGGAGAAAATTCAAAACATTCATTATTCAATAGGGCCCAAACTATCAAAAACCAGCGGTTTCAATGAACACACATTTCTTGGTAGAATCATGCAGGACTGAAATTTTTGATGTTTTTCTACTCCTCTCATGAGCCCAAACAAGTTTCTAAAAGCATGAGTTTGCAACTACTTTACTTTTGGAGAAAATTCAAAACATTCACTATTCAATAGAGCCCAATAGCAAAAATTAGGTTTTGAATGAAGAATCACATTTCTTGGTAAAATCATGCAGGATTGAAATTTTTGATGGTTTTTTACTCCTCTCAACAGCCCAAACAAGTTTCTAAAAGGATGAGTTTGCAACTACTTTACTTTTGGAGAAAATTCAAAACATTCATTATTCAATAGGGCCCAAACTATCAAAAACCAGCGGTTTCAATGAACACACATTTCTTGGTAGAATCATGCAGGACTGAAATTTTTGATGTTTTTCGACTCCTCTCATGAGCCCAAACAAGTCTCTAAAAGCATGAGTTTGCAACTACTTTACTTTTGGAGAAAATTCAAAACATTCATTATTCAATAGAGCCCAATAGCAAAAATCAGGTTTTGAATGAAGAATCACATTTCTTGGTAGAATCATGCAGGATTGAAATTTTTGATGGTTTTTTACTCCTCTCAACAGCCCAAACAAGTTTCTAAAAGGATGAGTTTGCAAATACTTTACTTTTGGAGAAAATTCAAAACATTCATTATTCAATAGGGCCCAAACTATCAAAAACCAGCGGTTTCAATGAACACACATTTCTTGGTAGAATCGTGCAGGACTGAAATTTTTGATGTTTTTCTACTCCTCTCATGAGCCCAAACAAGTCTCTAAAAGCATGAGTTTGCAACTACTTTACTTTTGGAGAAAATTCAAAACATTCATTATTCAATAGCGCCCAATAGCAAAAATCAGGTTTTGAATGAAGAATCACATTTCTTGGTAGAATCATGCAGGATTGAAATTTTTGATGGTTTTTTACTCCTCTCAACAGCCCAAACAAGTTTCTAAAAGGATGAGTTTGCAAATACTTTACTTTTGGAGAAAATTCAAAACATTCATTATTCAATAGGGCCCAAACTATCAAAAACCAGCGGTTTCAATGAACACACATTTCTTGGTAGAATCATGCAGGACTGAAATTTTTGATGTTTTTCTACTCCTCTCATGAGACCAAACAAGTCTCTAAAAGCATGAGTTTGCAACTACTTTACTTTTGGAGAAAATTCAAAACATTCATTATTCAATAGAGCCCAATAGCAAAAATCAGGTTTTGAATGAAGAATCACATTTCTTGGTAAAATCATGCAGGATTGAAATTTTTGATGGTTTTTTACTCCTCTCAACAGCCCAAACAAGTTTCTAAAAGGATGAGTTTGCAACTACTTTACTTTTGGAGAAAATTCAAAACATTCATTATTCAATAGGGCCCAAACTATCAAAAACCAGCGGTTTCAATGAACACACATTTCTTGGTAGAATCATGCAGGACTGAAATTTTTGATGTTTTTCTACTCCTCTCATGAGCCCAAACAAGTTTCTAAAAGCATGAGTTTGCAACTACTTTACTTTTGGAGAAAATTCAAAACATTCACTATTCAATAGAGCCCAATAGCAAAAATTAGGTTTTGAATGAAGAATCACATTTCTTGGTAAAATCATGCAGGATTGAAATTTTTGATGGTTTTTTACTCCTCTCAACAGCCCAAACAAGTTTCTAAAAGGATGAGTTTGCAACTACTTTACTTTTGGAGAAAATTCAAAACATTCATTATTCAATAGGGCCCAAACTATCAAAAACCAGCGGTTTCAATGAACACACATTTCTTGGTAGAATCATGCAGGACTGAAATTTTTGATGTTTTTCGACTCCTCTCATGAGCCCAAACAAGTCTCTAAAAGCATGAGTTTGCAACTACTTTACTTTTGGAGAAAATTCAAAACATTCATTATTCAATAGAGCCCAATAGCAAAAATCAGGTTTTGAATGAAGAATCACATTTCTTGGTAGAATCATGCAGGATTGAAATTTTTGATGGTTTTTTACTCCTCTCAACAGCCCAAACAAGTTTCTAAAAGGATGAGTTTGCAAATACTTTACTTTTGGAGAAAATTCAAAACATTCATTATTCAATAGGGCCCAAACTATCAAAAACCAGCGGTTTCAATGAACACACATTTCTTGGTAGAATCGTGCAGGACTGAAATTTTTGATGTTTTTCTACTCCTCTCATGAGCCCAAACAAGTCTCTAAAAGCATGAGTTTGCAACTACTTTACTTTTGGAGAAAATTCAAAACATTCATTATTCAATAGCGCCCAATAGCAAAAATCAGGTTTTGAATGAAGAATCACATTTCTTGGTAGAATCATGCAGGATTGAAATTTTTGATGGTTTTTTACTCCTCTCAACAGCCCAAACAAGTTTCTAAAAGGATGAGTTTGCAAATACTTTACTTTTGGAGAAAATTCAAAACATTCATTATTCAATAGGGCCCAAACTATCAAAAACCAGCGGTTTCAATGAACACACATTTCTTGGTAGAATCATGGAGGACTGAAATTTTTGATGTTTTTCTACTCCTCTCATGAGACCAAACAAGTCTCTAAAAGCATGAGTTTGCAACTACTTTACTTTTGGAGAAAATTCAAAACATTCATTATTCAATAGAGCCCAATAGCAAAAATCAGGTTTTGAATGAAGAATCACATTTCTTGGTAAAATCATGCAGGATTGAAATTTTTGATGGTTTTTTACTCCTCTCAACAGCCCAAACAAGTTTCTAAAAGGATGAGTTTGCAACTACTTTACTTTTGGAGAAAATTCAAAACATTCATTATTCAATAGGGCCCAAACTATCAAAAACCAGCGGTTTCAATGAACACACATTTCTTGGTAGAATCATGCAGGACTGAAATTTTTGATGTTTTTCTACTCCTCTCATGAGCCCAAACAAGTTTCTAAAAGCATGAGTTTGCAACTACTTTACTTTTGGAGAAAATTCAAAACATTCACTATTCAATAGAGCCCAATAGCAAAAATTAGGTTTTGAATGAAGAATCACATTTCTTGGTAAAATCATGCAGGATTGAAATTTTTGATGGTTTTTTACTCCTCTCAACAGCCCAAACAAGTTTCTAAAAGGATGAGTTTGCAACTACTTTACTTTTGGAGAAAATTCAAAACATTCATTATTCAATAGGGCCCAAACTATCAAAAACCAGCGGTTTCAATGAACACACATTTCTTGGTAGAATCATGCAGGACTGAAATTTTTGATGTTTTTCGACTCCTCTCATGAGCCCAAACAAGTCTCTAAAAGCATGAGTTTTGCAACTACTTTACTTTTGGAGAAAATTCAAAACATTCATTATTCAATAGACCCCAATAGCAAAAATCAGGTTTTGAATGAAGAATCACATTTCTTGGTAGAATCATGCAGGATTGAAATTTTTGATGGTTTTTTACTCCTCTCAAGAGCCCAAACAAGTTTCTAAAAGGATGAGTTTGCAACTACTTTACTTTTGGAGAAAATTCAAAACATTCATTATTCAATAGGGCCCAAACTATCAAAAAACAGCGGTTTCAATGAACACACATTTCTTGGTAGAATCATGCAGGACTGAAATTTTTGATGTTTTTCTACTCCTCTCATGAGCCCAAACAAGTCTCTAAAAGCATGAGTTTGCAACTACTTTACTTTTGGAGAAAATTCAAAACATTCATTATTCAATAGAGCCCAATAGGAAAAATCAGGTTTTGAATGAAGAATCACATTTCTTGGTAGAATCATGCAGGATTGAAATTTTTGATGGTTTTTTACTCCTCTCAACAGCCCAAACAAGTTTCTAAAAGGATGAGTTTGCAACTACTTTACTTTTGGAGAAAATTCAAAACATTCATTATTCAATAGGGCCCAAAATATCAAAAACCAGCGGTTTGAATGAACACACATTTCTTGGTAGAATCGTGCAGGACTGAAATTTTTGATGTTTTTCTACTCCTCTCATGAGCCCAAACAAGTCTCTAAAAGGATGAGTTTGCAACTACTTTACTTTTGGAGAAAATTCAAAACATTCATTATTCAATAGAGCCCAATAGCAAAAACCAGCGTTTTGAATGAAGAATCACATTTCTTGGTAGAATCATGCAGGATTGAAATTTTTGATGGTTTTTTACTCCTCTCAACAGCCCAAACAAGTTTCTAAAAGGATGAGTTTGCAACTACTTTACTTTTGGAGAAAATTCAAAACATTCATTATTCAATAGGGCCCAAACTATCAAAAACCAGCGGTTTCAATGAACACACATTTCTTGGTAGAATCATGCAGGACTGAAATTTTTGATGTTTTTCTACTCCTCTCATGAGACCAAACAAGTCTCTAAAAGCATGAGTTTGCAACTACTTTACTTTTGGAGAAAATTCAAAACATTCATTATTCAATAGAGCCCAATAGCAAAAATCAGGTTTTGAATGAAGAATCACATTTCTTGGTAAAATCATGCAGGATTGAAATTTTTGATGGTTTTTTACTCCTCTCAACAGCCCAAACAAGTTTCTAAAAGGATGAGTTTGCAACTACTTTACTTTTGGAGAAAATTCAAAACATTCATTATTCAATAGGGCCCAAACTATCAAAAACCAGCGGTTTCAATGAACACACATTTCTTGGTAGAATCATGCAGGACTGAAATTTTTGATGTTTTTCTACTCCTCTCATGAGCCCAAACAAGTTTCTAAAAGCATGAGTTTGCAACTACTTTACTTTTGGAGAAAATTCAAAACATTCACTATTCAATAGAGCCCAATAGCAAAAATTAGGTTTTGAATGAAGAATCACATTTCTTGGTAAAATCATGCAGGATTGAAATTTTTGATGGTTTTTTACTCCTCTCAACAGCCCAAACAAGTTTCTAAAAGGATGAGTTTGCAACTACTTTACTTTTGGAGAAAATTCAAAACATTCATTATTCAATAGGGCCCAAACTATCAAAAACCAGCGGTTTCAATGAACACACATTTCTTGGTAGAATCATGCAGGACTGAAATTTTTGATGTTTTTCGACTCCTCTCATGAGCCCAAACAAGTCTCTAAAAGCATGAGTTTGCAACTACTTTACTTTTGGAGAAAATTCAAAACATTCATTATTCAATAGAGCCCAATAGCAAAAATCAGGTTTTGAATGAAGAATCACATTTCTTGGTAGAATCATGCAGGATTGAAATTTTTGATGGTTTTTTACTCCTCTCAACAGCCCAAACAAGTTTCTAAAAGGATGAGTTTGCAAATACTTTACTTTTGGAGAAAATTCAAAACATTCATTATTCAATAGGGCCCAAACTATCAAAAACCAGCGGTTTCAATGAACACACATTTCTTGGTAGAATCGTGCAGGACTGAAATTTTTGATGTTTTTCTACTCCTCTCATGAGCCCAAACAAGTCTCTAAAAGCATGAGTTTGCAACTACTTTACTTTTGGAGAAAATTCAAAACATTCATTATTCAATAGCGCCCAATAGCAAAAATCAGGTTTTGAATGAAGAATCACATTTCTTGGTAGAATCATGCAGGATTGAAATTTTTGATGGTTTTTTACTCCTCTCAACAGCCCAAACAAGTTTCTAAAAGGATGAGTTTGCAAATACTTTACTTTTGGAGAAAATTCAAAACATTCATTATTCAATAGGGCCCAAACTATCAAAAACCAGCGGTTTCAATGAACACACATTTCTTGGTAGAATCATGCAGGACTGAAATTTTTGATGTTTTTCTACTCCTCTCATGAGCCCAAACAAGTTTCTAAAAGCATGAGTTTGCAACTACTTTACTTTTGGAGAAAATTCAAAACATTCACTATTCAATAGAGCCCAATAGCAAAAATTAGGTTTTGAATGAAGAATCACATTTCTTGGTAAAATCATGCAGGATTGAAATTTTTGATGGTTTTTTACTCCTCTCAACAGCCCAAACAAGTTTCTAAAAGGATGAGTTTGCAACTACTTTACTTTTGGAGAAAATTCAAAACATTCATTATTCAATAGGGCCCAAACTATCAAAAACCAGCGGTTTCAATGAACACACATTTCTTGGTAGAATCATGCAGGACTGAAATTTTTGATGTTTTTCGACTCCTCTCATGAGCCCAAACAAGTCTCTAAAAGCATGAGTTTGCAACTACTTTACTTTTGGAGAAAATTCAAAACATTCATTATTCAATAGAGCCCAATAGCAAAAATCAGGATTTGAATGAAGAATCACATTTCTTGGTAAAATCATGCAGGATTGAAATTTTTGATGGTTTTTTACTCCTCTCAACAGCCCAAACAAGTTTCTAAAAGGATGAGTTTGCAACTACTTTACTTTTGGAGAAAATTCAAAACATTCATTATTCAATAGGGCCCAAACTATCAAAAACCAGCGGTTTCAATGAACACACATTTCTTGGTAGAATCATGCAGGACTGAAATTTTTGATGTTTTTCTACTCCTCTCATGAGCCCAAACAAGTTTCTAAAAGCATGAGTTTGCAACTACTTTACTTTTGGAGAAAATTCAAAACATTCACTATTCAATAGAGCCCAATAGCAAAAATTAGGTTTTGAATGAAGAATCACATTTCTTGGTAAAATCATGCAGGATTGAAATTTTTGATGGTTTTTTACTCCTCTCAACAGCCCAAACAAGTTTCTAAAAGGATGAGTTTGCAACTACTTTACTTTTGGAGAAAATTCAAAACATTCATTATTCAATAGGGCCCAAACTATCAAAAACCAGCGGTTTCAATGAACACACATTTCTTGGTAGAATCATGCAGGACTGAAATTTTTGATGTTTTTCGACTCCTCTCATGAGCCCAAACAAGTCTCTAAAAGCATGAGTTTGCAACTACTTTACTTTTGGAGAAAATTCAAAACATTCATTATTCAATAGAGCCCAATAGCAAAAATCAGGTTTTGAATGAAGAATCACATTTCTTGGTAGAATCATGCAGGATTGAAATTTTTGATGGTTTTTTACTCCTCTCAACAGCCCAAACAAGTTTCTAAAAGGATGAGTTTGCAAATACTTTACTTTTGGAGAAAATTCAAAACATTCATTATTCAATAGGGCCCAAACTATCAAAAACCAGCGGTTTCAATGAACACACATTTCTTGGTAGAATCGTGCAGGACTGAAATTTTTGATGTTTTTCTACTCCTCTCATGAGCCCAAACAAGTCTCTAAAAGCATGAGTTTGCAACTACTTTACTTTTGGAGAAAATTCAAAACATTCATTATTCAATAGCGCCCAATAGCAAAAATCAGGTTTTGAATGAAGAATCACATTTCTTGGTAGAATCATGCAGGATTGAAATTTTTGATGGTTTTTTACTCCTCTCAACAGCCCAAACAAGTTTCTAAAAGGATGAGTTTGCAACTACTTTACTTTTGGAGAAAATTCAAAACATTCATTATTCAATAGGGCCCAAAATATCAAAAACCAGCGGTTTCAATGAACACACATTTCTTGGTAGAATCATGCAGGACTGAAATTTTTGATGTTTTTCTACTCCTCTCATGAGCCCAAACAAGTCTCTAAAAGCATGAGTTTGCAACTACTTTACTTTTGGAGAAAATTCAAAACATTCATTATTCAATAGAGCCCAATAGCAAAAATCAGGTTTTGAATGAAGAATCACATTTCTTGGTGAATCATGCAGGATTGAAATTTTTGATGGTTTTTTACTCCTCTCAACAGCCCAAACAAGTTTCTAAAAGGATGAGTTTGCAACTACTTTACTTTTGGAGAAAATTCAAAACATTAGGGCCCAAAATATCAAAAACCAGCGGTTTGAATGAACACACATTTCTTGGTAGAATCGTGCAGGACTGAAATTTTTGATGTTTTTCTACTCCTCTCATGAGCCCAAACAAGTCTCTAAAAGGATGAGTTTGCAACTACTTTACTTTTGGAGAAAATTCAAAACATTCATTATTCAATAGAGCCCAATAGCAAAAACCAGCGTTTTGAATGAAGAATCACATTTCTTGGTAGAATCATGCAGGATTGAAATTTTTGATGGTTTTTTACTCCCCTCAACAGCCCAAACAAGTTTCTAAAAGGATGAGTTTGCAAATACTTTACTTTTGGAGAAAATTCAAAACATTCATTATTCAATAGGGCCCAAACTATCAAAAACCACCGGTTTCAATGAACACAAATTTCTTGGTAGAATCGTGCAGGACTGAAATTTTTGATGTTTTTCTACTCCTCTCATGAGCCCAAACAAGTCTCTAAAAGCATGAGTTTGCAACTACTTTACTTTTGGAGAAAATTCAAAACATTCATTATTCAATAGCGCCCAATAGCAAAAATCAGGTTTTGAATGAAGAATCACATATCTTGGTAGAATCATGCAGGATTGAAATTTTTGATGGTTTTTTACTCCTCTCAACAGCCCAAACAAGTTTCTAAAAGGATGAGTTTGCAACTACTTTACTTTTGGAGAAAATTCAAAACATTCATTATTCAATAGGGCCCAAAATATCAAAAACCAGCGGTTTCAATGAACACACATTTCTTGGTAGAATCATGCAGGACTGAAATTTTTGATGTTTTTCTACTCCTCTAATGAGCCCAAACAAGTCTCTAAAAGCATGAGTTTGCAACTACTTTACTTTTGGAGAAAATTCAAAACATTCATTATTCAATAGAGCCCAATAGCAAAAATCAGGTTTTGAATGAAGAATCACATTTCTTGGTAGAATCATGCAGGATTGAAATTTTTGATGGTTTTTTACTCCTCTCAACATCCCAAACAAGTTTCTAAAAGGATGAGTTTGCAACTACTTTACTTTTGGAGAAAATTCAAAACATTCTTTATTCAATAGGGCACAAACTATCAAAAACCAGCGGTTTGAATGAACACACATTTCTTGGTAGAATCATGCAGGACTGAAATTTTTTATGTTTTTCTACTCCTCTCATGAGCCCAAACAAGTCTCTAAAAGCATGAGTTTGCAACTACTTTACTTTTGGAGAAAATTCAAAACATTCATTATTCAATAGAGCCCAATAGCAAAAATCAGGTTTTGAATGAAGAATCACATTTCTTGGTGAATCATGCAGGATTGAAATTTTTGATGGTTTTTTACTCCTCTCAACAGCCCAAACAAGTTTCTAAAAGGATGAGTTTGCAACTGCTTTACTTTTGGAGAAAATTCAAAACATTCATTATTTAATAGGGCCCAAACTATCAAAAACCAGCGGTTTGAACGAACACACATTTCTTGGTAGAATCATGCAGGACTGAAATTTTTGATGTTTTTCTACTCCTCTCATGAGCCCAAACAAGTCTCTAAAAGCATGAGTTTGCAACTACTTTACTTTTGGAGAAAATTCAAAACATTCATTATTCAATAGAGCCCAATAGCAAAAATCAGGTTTTGAATGAAGAATCACATTTCTTGGTGAATCATGCAGGATTGAAATTTTTGATGGTTTTTTACTCCTCTCAACAGCCCAAACAAGTTTCTAAAAGGATGAGTTTGCAACTACTTTACTTTTGGAGAAAATTCAAAACATTCATTATTCAATAGGGCCCAAAATATCAAAAACCAGCGGTTTGAATGAACACACATTTCTTGGTAGAATCGTGCAGGACTGAAATTTTTGATGTTTTTCTACTCCTCTCATGAGCCCAAACAAGTCTCTAAAAGGATGAGTTTGCAACTACTTTACTTTTGGAGAAAATTCAAAACATTCATTATTCAATAGAGCCCAATAGCAAAAACCAGCGTTTTGAATGAAGAATCACATTTCTTGGTAGAATCATGCAGGATTGAAATTTTTGATGGTTTTTTACTCCTCTCAACAGCCCAAACAAGTTTCTAAAAGGATGAGTTTGCAACTACTTTACTTTTGGAGAAAATTCAAAACATTCATTATTCAATAGGGCCCAAACTATCAAAAACCACCGGTTTCAATGAACACACATTTCTTGGTAGAATCGTGCAGGACTGAAATTTTTGATGTTTTTCTACTCCTCTCATGAGCCCAAACAAGTCTTTAAAAGCATGAGTTTGCAACTACTTTACTTTTGGAGAAAATTCAAAACATTCATTATTCAATAGCGCCCAATAGCAAAAATCAGGTTTTGAATGAAGAATCACATTTCTTGGTAGAATCATGCAGGATTGAAATTTTTGATGGTTTTTTACTCCTCTCAACAGCCCAAACAAGTTTCTAAAAGGATGAGTTTGCAACTACTTTACTTTTGGAGAAAATTCAAAACATTCATTATTCAATAGGGCCCAAAATATCAAAAACCAGCGGTTTCAATGAACACACATTTCTTGGTAGAATCATGCAGGACTGAAATTTTTGATGTTTTTCTACTCCTCTCATGAGCCCAAACAAGTCTCTAAAAGTATGAGTTTGCAACTACTTTACTTTTGGAGAAAATTCAAAACATTCATTATTCAATAGAGCCCAATAGCAAAAATCAGGTTTTGAATGAAGAATCACATTTCTTGGTAGAATCATGCAGGATTGAAATTTTTGATGGTTTTGTACTCCTCTCAACAGCCCAAACAAGTTTCTAAAAGGATGAGTTTGCAACTACTTTACTTTTGGAGAAAATTCAAAACATTCATTATTCAATAGGGCCCAAAATATCAAAAACCAGCGGTTTGAATGAACACACATTTCTTGGTAGAATCGTGCAGGACTGAAATTTTTGATGTTTTTCTACTCCTCTCATGAGCCCAAACAAGTCTCTAAAAGGATGAGTTTGCAACTACTTTACTTTTGGAGAAAATTCAAAACATTCATTATTCAATAGAGCCCAATAGCAAAAACCAGCGTTTTGAATGAAGAATCACATTTCTTGGTGAATCATGCAGGATTGAAATTTTTGATGGTTTTTTACTCCTCTCAACAGCCCAAACAAGTTTCTAAAAGGATGAGTTTGCAACTGCTTTACTTTTGGAGAAAATTCAAAACATTCATTATTCAATAGGGCCCAAACTATCAAAAACCAGCGGTTTGAACGAACACACATTTCTTGGTAGAATCATGCAGGACTGAAATTTTTGATGTTTTTCTACTCCTCTCATGAGCCCAAACAAGTCTCTAAAAGCATGAGTTTGCAACTACTTTACTTTTGGAGAAAATTCAAAACATTCATTATTCAATAGAGCCCAATAGCAAAAATCAGGTTTTGAATGAAGAATCACATTTCTTGGTGAATCATGCAGGATTGAAATTTTTGATGGTTTTTTACTCCTCTCAACAGCCCAAACAAGTTTCTAAAAGGATGAGTTTGCAACTACTTTACTTTTGGAGAAAATTCAAAACATTCATTATTCAATAGGGCCCAAAATATCAAAAACCAGCGGTTTGAATGAACACACATTTCTTGGTAGAATCGTGCAGGACTGAAATTTTTGATGTTTTTCTACTCCTCTCATGAGCCCAAACAAGTCTCTAAAAGGATGAGTTTGCAACTACTTTACTTTTGGAGAAAATTCAAAACATTCATTATTCAATAGAGCCCAATAGCAAAAACCAGCGTTTTGAATGAAGAATCACATTTCTTGGTAGAATCATGCAGGATTGAAATTTTTGATGGTTTTTTACTCCTCTCAACAGCCCAAACAAGTTTCTAAAAGGATGAGTTTGCAAATACTTTACTTTTGGAGAAAATTCAAAACATTCATTATTCAATAGGGCCCAAACTATCAAAAACCACCGGTTTCAATGAACACACATTTCTTGGTAGAATCGTGCAGGACTGAAATTTTTGATGTTTTTCTACTCCTCTCATGAGCCCAAACAAGTCTTTAAAAGCATGAGTTTGCAACTACTTTACTTTTGGAGAAAATTCAAAACATTCATTATTCAATAGCGCCCAATAGCAAAAATCAGGTTTTGAATGAAGAATCACATTTCTTGGTAGAATCATGCAGGATTGAAATTTTTGATGGTTTTTTACTCCTCTCAACAGCCCAAACAAGTTTCTAAAAGGATGAGTTTGCAACTACTTTACTTTTGGAGAAAATTCAAAACATTCATTATTCAATAGGGCCCAAAATATCAAAAACCAGCGGTTTCAATGAACACACATTTCTTGGTAGAATCATGCAGGACTGAAATTTTTGATGTTTTTCTACTCCTCTCATGAGCCCAAACAAGTCTCTAAAAGTATGAGTTTGCAACTACTTTACTTTTGGAGAAAATTCAAAACATTCATTATTCAATAGAGCCCAATAGCAAAAATCAGGTTTTGAATGAAGAATCACATTTCTTGGTAGAATCATGCAGGATTGAAATTTTTGATGGTTTTTTACTCCTCTCAACAGCCCAAACAAGTTTCTAAAAGGATGAGTTTGCAACTACTTTACTTTTGGAGAAAATTCAAAACATTCATTATTCAATAGGGCCCAAAATATCAAAAACCAGCGGTTTGAATGAACACACATTTCTTGGTAGAATCGTGCAGGACTGAAATTTTTGATGTTTTTCTACTCCTCTCATGAGCCCAAACAAGTCTCTAAAAGGATGAGTTTGCAACTACTTTACTTTTGGAGAAAATTCAAAACATTCATTATTCAATAGAGCCCAATAGCAAAAACCAGCGTTTTGAATGAAGAATCACATTTCTTGGTAGAATCATGCAGGATTGAAATTTTTGATGGTTTTTTACTCCTCTCAACAGCCCAAGCAAGTTTCTAAAAGGATGAGTTTGCAAATACTTTACTTTTGGAGAAAATTCAAAACATTCATTATTCAATAGGGCCCAAACTATCAAAAACCAGCGGTTTCAATGAACACACATTTCTTGGTAGAATCATGCAGGACTGAAATTTTTGATGTTTTTCTACTCCTTTCATGAGCCCAAACAAGTCTCTAAAAGCATGAGTTTGCAACTACTTTACTTTTGGAGAAAATTCAAAACATTCATTATTCAATAGAGCCCAATAGCAAAAATCAGGTTTTGAATGAAGAATCACATTTCTTGGTAGAATCATGCAGGATTGAAATTTTTGATGGTTTTGTACTCCTCTCAACAGCCCAAACAAGTTTCTAAAAGGATGAGTTTGCAACTACTTTACTTTTGGAGAAAATTCAAAACATTCATTATTCAATAGGGCCCAAAATATCAAAAACCAGCGGTTTGAATGAACACACATTTCTTGGTAGAATCGTGCAGGACTGAAATTTTTGATGTTTTTCTACTCCTCTCATGAGCCCAAACAAGTCTCTAAAAGGATGAGTTTGCAACTACTTTACTTTTGGAGAAAATTCAAAACATTCATTATTCAATAGAGCCCAATAGCAAAAACCAGCGTTTTGAATGAAGAATCACATTTCTTGGTAGAATCATGCAGGATTGAAATTTTTGATGGTTTTTTACTCCTCTCAACAGCCCAAACAAGTTTCTAAAAGGATGAGTTTGCCACTACTTTACTTTTGGAGAAAATTCAAAACATTCATTATTCAATAGGGCCCAAACTATCAAAAACCAGCGGTTTCAATGAACACACATTTCTTGGTAGAATCATGCAGGACTGAAATTTTTGATGTTTTTCTACTCCTCTCATGAGCCCAAACAAGTCTCTAAAAGCATGAGTTTGCAACTACTTTACTTTTGGAGAAAATTCAAAACATTCATTATTCAATAGAGCCCAATAGCAAAAATCAGGTTTTGAATGAAGAATCACATTTCTTGGTAAAATCATGCAGGATTGAAATTTTTGATGGTTTTTTACTCCTCTCAACAGCCCAAACAAGTTTCTAAAAGGATGAGTTTGCAACTACTTTACTTTTGGAGAAAATTCAAAACATTCATTATTCAATAGGGCCCAAACTATCAAAAACCAGCGGTTTGAATGAACACACATTTCTTGGTAGAATCGTGCAGGACTGAAATTTTTGATGTTTTTCTACTCCTCTCATGAGCCCAAACAAGTCTCTAAAAGGATGAGTTTGCAACTACTTTACTTTTGGAGAAAATTCAAAACATTCATTATTCAATAGAGCCCAATAGCAAAAACCAGCGTTTTGAATGAAGAATCACATTTCTTGGTAGAATCATGCAGGATTGAAATTTTTGATGGTTTTTTACTCCTCTCAACAGCCCAAACAAGTTTCTAAAAGGATGAGTTTGCAACTACTTTACTTTTGGAGAAAATTCAAAACATTCATTATTCAATAGGGCCCAAACTATCAAAAACCAGCGGTTTCAATGAACACACATTTCTTGGTAGAATCATGCTTGACTGAAATTTTTGATGTTTCTCTACTCCTCTCATGAGACCAAACAAGTTTCTAAAAGCATGAGTTTGCAACTACTTTACTTTTGGAGAAAATTCAAAACATTCACTATTCAATAGAGCCCAATAGCAAAAATTAGGTTTTGAATGAAGAATCACATTTCTTGGTAAAATCATGCAGGATTGAAATTTTTGATGGTTTTTTACTCCTCTCAACAGCCCAAACAAGTTTCTAAAAGGATGAGTTTGCAACTACTTTACTTTTGGAGAAAATTCAAAACATTCATTATTCAATAGGGCCCAAACTATCAAAAACCAGCGGTTTCAATGAACACACATTTCTTGGTAGAATCATGCAGGACTGAAATTTTTGATGTTTTTCGACTCCTCTCATGAGCCCAAACAAGTCTCTAAAAGCATGAGTTTGCAACTACTTTACTTTTGGAGAAAATTCAAAACATTCATTATTCAATAGAGCCCAATAGCAAAAATCAGGTTTTGAATGAAGAATCACATTTCTTGGTAGAATCATGCAGGATTGAAATTTTTGATGGTTTTTTACTCCTCTCAACAGCCCAAACAAGTTTCTAAAAGGATGAGTTTGCAACTACTTTACTTTTGGAGAAAATTCAAAACATTCATTATTCAATAGGGCCCAAACTATCAAAAACCAGCGGTTTGAATGAACTCACATTTCTTGGTAGAATCATGCAGGACTGAAATTTTTGATGTTTTTCTACTCCTCTCATGAGCCCAAACAAGTCTCTAAAAGCATGAGTTTGCAACTACTTTACTTTTGGAGAAAATTCAAAACATTCACTTTTCACTAGAGCCCAATAGCAAAAATCAGGTTTTGAATGAAGAATCACATTTCTTGGTAGAATCATGCTGCATTGAAATTTTTGATGGTTTTTTACTCCTCTCAACAGCCCAAACAAGTTTCTAAAAGGATGAGTTTGCAACTAATTTACTTTTGGAGAAAATTCAAAACATTCATTGTTCAATAGGGCCCAAACTATCAAAAACCAGCGGTTTCAATGAACACACATTTCTTGGTAGAATCATGCAAGACTGAAATTTTTGATCTTTTTCTACTCCTCTCATGAGCCCAAACAAGTCTCTAAAAGCATGAGTTTGCAACTACTTTACTTTTGGAGAAAATTCAAAACATTCATTATTCAATAGAGCCCAATAGCAAAAATCAGGTTTTGAATGAAGATTCACATTTCTTGGTAGAATCATGCAGGATTGAAATTTTTGATGGTTTTTTACTCCTCTCAACAGCCCAAACAAGTTTCTAAAAGGATGAGTTTGCAACTACTTTACTTTTGGAGAAAATTCAAAACATTCATTATTCAATAGGGCCCAAACTATCAAAAACCAGCGGTTTCAATGAACACACATTTCTTGGTAGAATCATGCAGGACTGAAATTTTTGATGTTTTTCTACTCCTCTCATGAGCCCAAACAAGTCTTTAAAAGCATGAGTTTGCAACTACTTTACATTTGGAGAAAATTCAAAACATTCATTATTCAATAGAGCCCAATAGCAAAAATCAGGTTTTGAATGAAGAATCACATTTCTTGGTAAAATCATGCAGGATTGAAATTTTTGATGGTTTTTTACTCCTCTCAACAGCCCAAACAAGTTTCTAAAAGGATGAGTTTGCAACTACTTTACTTTTGGAGAAAATTCAAAACATTCATTATTCAATAGGGCCCAAACTATCAAAAACCAGCGGTTTCAATGAACACACATTTCTTGGTAGAATCATGCAGGACTGAAATTTTTGATGTTTTTCTACTCCTCTCATGAGCCCAAACAAGTCTCTAAAAGCATGAGTTTGCAACTACTTTACTTTTGGAGAAAATTCAAAACATTCATTATTCAATAGACCCTAATAGCAAAAATCAGGTTTTGAATGAAGAATCACATTTCCTGGTAGAATCATGCAGGATTGAAATTTTTGATGGTTTTTTACTCCTCTCAACAGCCCAAACAAGTTTCTAAAAGGATGAGTTTGCAACTACTTTACTTTTGGAGAAAATTCAAAACATTCATTATTCAATAGGGCCCAAACTATCAAAAACCAGCGGTTTCAATGAACACACATTTCTTGGTAGAATCATGCAGGACTGAAATTTTTGATGTTTTTCTACTCCTCTCATGAGCCCAAACAAGTCTCTAAAAGCATGAGTTTGCAACTACTTTACTTTTGGAGAAAATTCAAAACATTCATTATTCAATAGAGCCCAATAGCAAAAATCAGGTTTTGAATGAAGATTCACATTTCTTGGTAGAATCATGCAGGATTGAAATTTTTGATGGTTTTTTACTCCTCTCAACAGCCCAAACAAGTTTCTAAAAGGATGAGTTTGCAACTACTTTACTTTTGGAGAAAATTCAAAACATTCATTATTCAATAGGGCCCAAACTATCAAAAACCAGCGGTTTCAATGAACACACATTTCTTGGTAGAATCATGCAGGACTGAAATTTTTGATGTTTTTCTACTCCTCTCATGAGCCCAAACAAGTCTCTAAAAGCATGAGTTTGCAACTACTTTACTTTTGGAGAAAATTCAAAACATTCATTATTCAATAGAGCCCAATAGCAAAAATCAGGATTTGAATGAAGAATCACATTTCTTGGTAGAATCATGCAGGATTGAAATTTTTGATGGTTTTTTACTCCTCTCAACAGCCCAAATAAGTTTCTAAAAGGATGAGTTTGCAACTACTTTACTTTTGGAGAAAATTCAAAACATTCATTATTCAATAGGGCCCAAAATATCAAAAAACAGCGGTTTGAATGAACACACATTTCTTGGTAGAATCGTGCAGGACTGAAATTTTTGATGTTTTTCTACTCCTCTCATGAGCCCAAACAAGTCTCTAAAAGGATGAGTTTGCAACTACTTTACTTTTGGAGAAAATTCAAAACATTCATTATTCAATAGAGCCCAATAGCAAAAACCAGCGTTTTGAATGAAGAATCACATTTCTTGGTAGAATCATGCAGGATTGAAATTTTTGATGGTTTTTTACTCCTCTCAACAGCCCAAACAAGTTTCTAAAAGGATGAGTTTGCAACTAGTTTACTTTTGGAGAAAATTCAAAACATTCATTATTCAATAGGGCCCAAACTATCAAAAACCAGCGGTTTCAATGAACACACATTTCTTGGTAGAATCATGCAGGACTGAAATTTTTGATGTTTTTCTTCTCCTCTCATGAGCCCAAACAAGTCTCTAAAAGCATGAGTTTGCAACTACTTTACTTTTGGAGAAAATTCAAAACATTCATTATTCAATAGAGCCCAATAGCAAAAATCAGGTTTTGAATGAAGAATCACATTTCTTGGTAGAATCATGCAGGATTGAAATTTTTGATGGTTTTTTACTCCTCTCTACAGCCCAAACAAGTTTCTAAAAGGATGAGTTTGCAACTACTTTACTTTTGGAGAAAATTCAAAACATTCATTATTCAATAGGGCCCAAAATATCAAAAAACAGCGGTTTGAATGAACACACATTTCTTGGTAGAATCATGCAGGACTGAAATTTTTGATGTTTTTCTACTCCTCTCATGAGCCCAAACAAGTCTCTAAAAGCATGAGTTTGCAACTACTTTACTTTTGGAGAAAATTCAAAACATTCACTTTTCACTAGAGCCCAATAGCAAAAATCAGGTTTTGAATGAAGAATCACATTTCTTGGTAGAATCATGCTGCATTGAAATTTTTGATGGTTTTTTACTCCTCTCAACAGCCCAAACAAGTTTCTAAAAGGATGAGTTTGCAACTAATTTACTTTTGGAGAAAATTCAAAACATTCATTATTCAATAGGGCCCAAACTATCAAAAACCAGCGGTTTCAATGAACACACATTTCTTGGTAGAATCATGCAAGACTGAAATTTTTGATGTTTTTCTACTCCTCTCATGAGCCCAAACAAGTCTCTAAAAGCATGAGTTTGCAACTACTTTACTTTTGGAGAAAATTCAAAACATTCATTATTCAATAGAGCCCAATAGCAAAAATCAGGTTTTGAATGAAGATTCACATTTCTTGGTAGAATCATGCAGGATTGAAATTTTTGATGGTTTTTTACTCCTCTCAACAGCCCAAACAAGTTTCTAAAAGGATGAGTTTGCAACTACTTTACTTTTGGAGAAAATTCAAAACATTCATTATTCAATAGGGCCCAAACTATCAAAAACCAGCGGTTTGAATGAACTCACATTTCTTGGTAGAATCATGCAGGACTGAAATTTTTGATGTTTTTCTACTCCTCTCATGAGCCCAAACAAGTCTCTAAAAGCATGAGTTTGCAACTACTTTACTTTTGGAGAAAATTCAAAACATTCACTTTTCACTAGAGCCCAATAGCAAAAATCAGGTTTTGAATGAAGAATCACATTTCTTGGTAGAATCATGCTGCATTGAAATTTTTGATGGTTTTTTACTCCTCTCAACAGCCCAAACAAGTTTCTAAAAGGATGAGTTTGCAACTAATTTACTTTTGGAGAAAATTCAAAACATTCATTGTTCAATAGGGCCCAAACTATCAAAAACCAGCGGTTTCAATGAACACACATTTCTTGGTAGAATCATGCAAGACTGAAATTTTTGATCTTTTTCTACTCCTCTCATGAGCCCAAACAAGTCTCTAAAAGCATGAGTTTGCAACTACTTTACTTTTGGAGAAAATTCAAAACATTCATTATTCAATAGAGCCCAATAGCAAAAATCAGGTTTTGAATGAAGATTCACATTTCTTGGTAGAATCATGCAGGATTGAAATTTTTGATGGTTTTTTACTCCTCTCAACAGCCCAAACAAGTTTCTAAAAGGATGAGTTTGCAACTACTTTACTTTTGGAGAAAATTCAAAACATTCATTATTCAATAGGGCCCAAACTATCAAAAACCAGCGGTTTCAATGAACACACATTTCTTGGTAGAATCATGCAGGACTGAAATTTTTGATGTTTTTCTACTCCTCTCATGAGCCCAAACAAGTCTTTAAAAGCATGAGTTTGCAACTACTTTACATTTGGAGAAAATTCAAAACATTCATTATTCAATAGAGCCCAATAGCAAAAATCAGGTTTTGAATGAAGAATCACATTTCTTGGTAAAATCATGCAGGATTGAAATTTTTGATGGTTTTTTACTCCTCTCAACAGCCCAAACAAGTTTCTAAAAGGATGAGTTTGCAACTACTTTACTTTTGGAGAAAATTCAAAACATTCATTATTCAATAGGGCCCAAACTATCAAAAACCAGCGGTTTCAATGAACACACATTTCTTGGTAGAATCATGCAGGACTGAAATTTTTGATGTTTTTCTACTCCTCTCATGAGCCCAAACAAGTCTCTAAAAGCATGAGTTTGCAACTACTTTACTTTTGGAGAAAATTCAAAACATTCATTATTCAATAGACCCTAATAGCAAAAATCAGGTTTTGAATGAAGAATCACATTTCCTGGTAGAATCATGCAGGATTGAAATTTTTGATGGTTTTTTACTCCTCTCAACAGCCCAAACAAGTTTCTAAAAGGATGAGTTTGCAACTACTTTACTTTTGGAGAAAATTCAAAACATTCATTATTCAATAGGGCCCAAACTATCAAAAACCAGCGGTTTCAATGAACACACATTTCTTGGTAGAATCATGCAGGACTGAAATTTTTGATGTTTTTCTACTCCTCTCATGAGCCCAAACAAGTCTCTAAAAGCATGAGTTTGCAACTACTTTACTTTTGGAGAAAATTCAAAACATTCATTATTCAATAGAGCCCAATAGCAAAAATCAGGTTTTGAATGAAGATTCACATTTCTTGGTAGAATCATGCAGGATTGAAATTTTTGATGGTTTTTTACTCCTCTCAACAGCCCAAACAAGTTTCTAAAAGGATGAGTTTGCAACTACTTTACTTTTGGAGAAAATTCAAAACATTCATTATTCAATAGGGCCCAAACTATCAAAAACCAGCGGTTTCAATGAACACACATTTCTTGGTAGAATCATGCAGGACTGAAATTTTTGATGTTTTTCTACTCCTCTCATGAGCCCAAACAAGTCTCTAAAAGCATGAGTTTGCAACTACTTTACTTTTGGAGAAAATTCAAAACATTCATTATTCAATAGAGCCCAATAGCAAAAATCAGGATTTGAATGAAGAATCACATTTCTTGGTAGAATCATGCAGGATTGAAATTTTTGATGGTTTTTTACTCCTCTCAACAGCCCAAATAAGTTTCTAAAAGGATGAGTTTGCAACTACTTTACTTTTGGAGAAAATTCAAAACATTCATTATTCAATAGGGCCCAAAATATCAAAAAACAGCGGTTTGAATGAACACACATTTCTTGGTAGAATCGTGCAGGACTGAAATTTTTGATGTTTTTCTACTCCTCTCATGAGCCCAAACAAGTCTCTAAAAGGATGAGTTTGCAACTACTTTACTTTTGGAGAAAATTCAAAACATTCATTATTCAATAGAGCCCAATAGCAAAAACCAGCGTTTTGAATGAAGAATCACATTTCTTGGTAGAATCATGCAGGATTGAAATTTTTGATGGTTTTTTACTCCTCTCAACAGCCCAAACAAGTTTCTAAAAGGATGAGTTTGCAACTAGTTTACTTTTGGAGAAAATTCAAAACATTCATTATTCAATAGGGCCCAAACTATCAAAAACCAGCGGTTTCAATGAACACACATTTCTTGGTAGAATCATGCAGGACTGAAATTTTTGATGTTTTTCTTCTCCTCTCATGAGCCCAAACAAGTCTCTAAAAGCATGAGTTTGCAACTACTTTACTTTTGGAGAAAATTCAAAACATTCATTATTCAATAGAGCCCAATAGCAAAAATCAGGTTTTGAATGAAGAATCACATTTCTTGGTAGAATCATGCAGGATTGAAATTTTTGATGGTTTTTTACTCCTCTCTACAGCCCAAACAAGTTTCTAAAAGGATGAGTTTGCAACTACTTTACTTTTGGAGAAAATTCAAAACATTCATTATTCAATAGGGCCCAAAATATCAAAAAACAGCGGTTTGAATGAACACACATTTCTTGGTAGAATCATGCAGGACTGAAATTTTTGATGTTTTTCTACTCCTCTCATGAGCCCAAACAAGTCTCTAAAAGCATGAGTTTGCAACTACTTTACTTTTGGAGAAAATTCAAAACATTCACTTTTCACTAGAGCCCAATAGCAAAAATCAGGTTTTGAATGAAGAATCACATTTCTTGGTAGAATCATGCTGCATTGAAATTTTTGATGGTTTTTTACTCCTCTCAACAGCCCAAACAAGTTTCTAAAAGGATGAGTTTGCAACTAATTTACTTTTGGAGAAAATTCAAAACATTCATTATTCAATAGGGCCCAAACTATCAAAAACCAGCGGTTTCAATGAACACACATTTCTTGGTAGAATCATGCAAGACTGAAATTTTTGATGTTTTTCTACTCCTCTCATGAGCCCAAACAAGTCTCTAAAAGCATGAGTTTGCAACTACTTTACTTTTGGAGAAAATTCAAAACATTCATTATTCAATAGAGCCCAATAGCAAAAATCAGGTTTTGAATGAAGATTCACATTTCTTGGTAGAATCATGCAGGATTGAAATTTTTGATGGTTTTTTACTCCTCTCAACAGCCCAAACAAGTTTCTAAAAGGATGAGTTTGCAACTACTTTACTTTTGGAGAAAATTCAAAACATTCATTATTCAATAGGGCCCAAACTATCAAAAACCAGCGGTTTCAATGAACACACATTTCTTGGTAGAATCATGCAGGACTGAAATTTTTTATGTTTTTCTACTCCTCTCATGAGCCCAAACAAGTCTCTAAAAGCATGAGTTTGCAACTACTTTACTTTTGGAGAAAATTCAAAACATTCATTATTCAATAGACCCCAATAGCAAAAATCAGGTTTTGAATGAAGAATCACATTTCTTGGTAAAATCATGCAGGATTGAAATTTTTGATGGTTTTTTACTCCTCTCAACAGCCCAAACAAGTTTCTAAAAGGATGAGTTTGCAACTACTTTACTTTTGGAGAAAATTCAAAACATTCATTATTCAATAGGGCCCAAACTATCAAAAACCAGCGGTTTCAATGAACACACATTTCTTGGTAGAATCATGCAGGACTGAAATTTTTGATGTTTTTCTACTCCTCTCATGAGCCCAAACAAGTCTCTAAAAGGATGAGTTTGCAACTACTTTACTTTTGGAGAAAATTCAAAACATTCATTATTCAATAGAGCCCAATAGCAAAAATCAGGTTTTGAATGAAGAAACACATTTCTTGGTAAAATCATGCAGGATTGAAATTTTTGATGGTTTTTTACTCCTCTCAACAGCCCAAACAAGTTTCTAAAAGGATGAGTTTGCAACTACTTTACTTTTGGAGAAAATTCAAAACATTCATTATTCAATAGGGCCCAAACTATCAAAAACCAGCGGTTTGAATGAACACACATTTCTTGGTAGAATCATGCAGGACTGAAATTTTTGATGTTTTCTACTCCTCTCATAAGCCCAAACAAGTCTCTAAAAGCATGAGTTTGCAACTACTTTACTTTTGGAGAAAATTCAAAACATTCACTTTTCACTAGAACCCAATAGCAAAAATCAGGTTTTGAATGAAGAATCACATTTCTTGGTAGAATCATGCTGCATTGAAATTTTTGATGGTTTTTTACTCCTCTCAACAGCCCAAACAAGTTTCTAAAAGGATGAGTTTGCAACTACTTTACTTTTGGAGAAAATTCAAAACATTCATTATTCAATAGGGCCCAAACTATCAAAAACCAGCGGTTTCAATGAACACACATTTCTTGGTAGAATCATGCAGGACTGAAATTTTTGATGTTTTTCTACTCCTCTCATGAGCCCAAACAAGTCTCTAAAAGCATGAGTTTGCAACTACTTTACTTTTGGAGAAAATTCAAAACATTCATTATTCAATAGAGCCCAATAGCAAAAATCAGGTTTTGAATGAAGATTCACATTTCTTGGAAGAATCATGCAGGATTGAAATTTTTGATGGTTTTTTACTCCTCTCAACAGCCCAAAAAAGTTTCTAAAAGGATGAGTTTGCAACTACTTTACTTTTGGAGAAAATTCAAAACATTCATTATTCAATAGGGCCCAAACTATCAAAAACCAGCGGTTTCAATGAACACACATTTCTTGGTAGAATCATGCAGGACTGAAATTTTTGATGTTTTTCTACTCCTCTCATATGCCCAAACAAGTCTCTAAAAGCATGAGTTTGCAACTACTTTACTTTTGGAGAAAATTCAAAACATTCATTATTCAATAGAGCCCAATAGCAAAAATCAGGTTTTGAATGAAGAATCACATTTCTTGGTAGAATCATGCAGGATTGAAATTTTTGATGGTTTTTTACTCCTCTCTACAGCCCAAACAAGTTTCTAAAAGGATGAGTTTGCAACTACTTTACTTTTGGAGAAAATTCAAAACATTCATTATTCAATAGGGCCCAAAATATCAAAAAACAGCGGTTTGAATGAACACACATTTCTTGGTAGAATCGTGCAGGACTGAAATTTTTGATGTTTTTCTACTCCTCTCATGAGCCCAAACAAGTCTCTAAAAGGATGAGTTTGCAACTACTTTACTTTTGGAGAAAATTCAAAACATTCATTATTCAATAGAGCCCAATAGCAAAAACCAGCGTTTTGAATGGAGAATCACATTTCTTGGTAGAATCATGCAGGATTGAAATTTTTGATGGTTTTTTACTCCTCTCAACAGCCCAAACAAGTTTCTAAAAGGATGAGTTTGCAACTACTTTACTTTTGGAGAAAATTCAAAACATTCATTATTCAATAGGGCCCAAACTATCAAAAACCAGCGGTTTCAATGAACACACATTTCTTGGTAGAATCATGCAGGACTGAAATTTTTGATGTTTTTCTTCTCCTCTCATGAGCCCAAACAAGTCTCTAAAAGCATGAGTTTGCAACTACTTTACTTTTGGAGAAAATTCAAAACATTCATTATTCAATAGAGCCCAATAGCAAAAATCAGGTTTTGAATGAAGAATCACATTTCTTGGTAGAATCATGCAGGATTGAAATTTTTGATGGTTTTTTACTCCTCTCTACAGCCCAAACAAGTTTCTAAAAGGATGAGTTTGCAACTGCTTTACTTTTGGAGAAAATTCAAAACATTCATTATTCAATAGGGCCCAAACTATCAAAAACCAGCGGTTTCAATGAACACACATTTCTTGGTAGAATCATGCAGGACTGAAATTTTTGATGTTTTTCTACTCCTCTCATGAGCCCAAACAAGTCTCTAAAAGGATGAGTTTGCAACTACTTTACTTTTGGAGAAAATTCAAAACATTCATTATTCAATAGAGCCCAATAGCAAAAATCAGGTTTTGAATGAAGAATCACATTTCTTGGTAGAATCATGCAGGATTGAAATTTTTGATGGTTTTTTACTCCTCTCAACAGCCCAAACAAGTTTCTAAAAGGATGAGTTTGCAACTGCTTTACTTTTGGAGAAAATTCAAAACATTCATTATTCAATAGGGCCCAAACTATCAAAAACCAGCGGTTTGAATGAACACACATTTCTTGGTAGAATCATGCAGGACTGAAATTTTTGATGTTTTTCTACTCCTCTCATGAGCCCAAACAAGTCTCTAAAAGCATGAGTTTGCAACTACTTTACTTTTGGAGAAAATTCAAAACATTCATTATTCAATAGAGCCCAATAGCAAAAACCAGCGTTTTGAATGAAGAATCACATTTCTTGGTAGAATCATGCAGGATTGAAATTTTTGATGGTTTTTTACTCCTCTCAACAGCCCAAACAAGTTTCTAAAAGGATGAGTTTGCAAATACTTTACTTTTGGAGAAAATTCAAAACATTCATTATTCAATAGAGCCCAATAGCAAAAACCAGCGTTTTGAATGAAGAATCACATTTCTTGGTAGAATCATGCAGGATTGAAATTTTTGATGGTTTTTTACTCCTCTCAACAGCCCAAACAAGTTTCTAAAAGGATGAGTTTGCAAATACTTTACTTTTGGAGAAAATTCAAAACATTCATTATTCAATAGGGCCCAAACTATCAAAAACCACCGGTTTCAATGAACACACATTTCTTGGTAGAATCGTGCAGGACTGAAATTTTTGATGTTTTTCTACTCCTCTCATGAGCCCAAACAAGTCTCTAAAAGCATGAGTTTGCAACTACTTTACTTTTGGAGAAAATTCAAAACATTCATTATTCAATAGAGCCCAATAGCAAAAATCAGGTTTTGAATGAAGAATCACATTTCTTGGTAGAATCATGCAGGATTGAAATTTTTGATGGTTTTTTACTCCTCTCAACAGCCCAAACAAGTTTCTAAAAGGATGAGTTTGCAAATACTTTACTTTTGGAGAAAATTCAAAACATTCATTATTCAATAGGGCCCAAACTATCAAAAACCACCGGTTTCAATGAACACACATTTCTTGGTAGAATCGTGCAGGACTGAAATTTTTGATGTTTTTCTACTCCTCTCATGAGCCCAAACAAGTCTCTAAAAGCATGAGTTTGCAACTACTTTACTTTTGGAGAAAATTCAAAACATTCATTATTCAATAGAGCCCAATAGCAAAAATCAGGTTTTGAATGAAGAATCACATTTCTTGGTAGAATCATGCAGGATTGAAATTTTTGATGGTTTTTTACTCCTCTCAACAGCCCAAACAAGTTTCTAAAAGGATGAGTTTGCAACTACTTTACTTTTGGAGAAAATTCAAAACATTCATTATTCAATAGTGCCCAAAATATCAAAAACCAGCGGTTTGAATGAACACACATTTCTTGGTAGAATCGTGCAGGACTGACATTTTTGATGTTTTTCTACTCCTCTCATGAGCCCAAACAAGTCTCTAAAAGGATGAGTTTGCAACTGCTTTACTTTTGGAGAAAATTCAAAACAGTCATTATTCAATAGAGCCCAATAGCAAAAACCAGCGTTTTGAATGAAGAATCACATTTCTTGGTAGAATCATGCAGGATTGAAATTTTTGATGGTTTTTTACTCCTCTCAACAGCCCAAACAAGTTTCTAAAAGGATGAGTTTGCAACTACTTTACTTTTGGAGAAAATTCAAAACATTCATTATTCAATAGGGCCCAAACTATCAAAAAACAGCGGTTTCAATGAACACACATTTCTTGGTAGAATCATGCAGAACTGAAATTTTTGATGTTTTTCTACTCCTCTCATGAGACCAAACAAGTCTCTAAAAGCATGAGTTTGCGGGGGGCGTGGCTTGCAGGGGAGCAGAGCGGACGTGTTTTCCAGGAGCTCCTGCTTCTCCTACTCTAAGCTTACTGAAAGACTGCCAAATTGTGGAATAAACGGCCACGGATTAATAAGAAGATGCCTAAGAGGTGCAGCAAGAAGAACAGAAGGATCCCAGTGAGTAGAGACCGAACAACGGGTCCAAGAAGTCTGGGGAGCCTGTCAGGCCCAAGCCTCCATGCTGCATGTAAACAAAGTGGCCATGTGACTGATCTGCGCGATGGAGCAAAGAGGCAGAGATCCAGTGGGGTCCGAAGAACAAAACAGACATCAGAGACCGGGTCTCCTGAATACCAAGCGGTCCTGACATCTGCTGATGGAGATATGGGAGGTTATTACGAGACCGCGTTGAACAAAGGAGCCGTGCGACTGCAGGGGAGAGGCGGCGGTGGAGACGCTGCTGCGCCGCTGCTGGAATCAGTTGTGCCACCTTCCGAGGGCTCTTCAGCATCGGGAGATCCACGTGGACTTGCTGCGACACTGGCGATGGGGCCCTCGGCGCCTGGAGCGGTCCCCGCTTTGAAGGACCGGAGTGGGAAGACTGCAGTGAAAGCCGCGGCCGTGCGGCAGAGGAGGAATAGCGGCGGGAAATCCCCTTCTTCCCCGACATGCGGTCCCGGTGAGTTGTCCTTCTGCGGCCGATCTGGGGACATTAAGGAACAATCAGGAGCCCGGCTGACTGCTCGTACGTGGATGCGGGGAGTTCCTAGGATCGGATCGATATTGGCTTCGGGGGAGATCTTTGATCAGCTGATGGCAGCAGATGCCGCAATCGCGCTGCCATTGAGATGCGGTGGTGCTGAGGCCTTTGCACCTGTGTTGGACTCGGGGAACCACACAGTACCATCAATTGTGGTTCCCTGTGCCTTAAGAGGAGTGACAGAGGAGACTCTGAAGCGGAGAGGTGACGGGGAAATAATTGACGCATCGCAACAATGTGAACAATCTGATATATCCTTTTCGTGTGGGGTGCTGGCGGCGGGGTCTCCTGGGCACAGTGCAACCCAGGTCACAACTAATAACAATCAAAGGAAAAGTTGGGAAAATGGGTCTGGTGTTGTGGCTGTGCTACAGGAGAGTTGTAGCGGAGTTGAAAAATCGGCATTACCACTATTTAAACCTACTATAGATTTATCATTATGCACATCTGTTGTACCATTAATACCTTCTATTAAGCATCTTAATAGTGATTTGCGATATGATGCAGCGGAATTTATACCAGTAAACACACCTAAACAACTATTTAATGGGGAGATGGGATTATCATGCTATGGGGGAGCTCAGTCATACTGTGGGACAGATTTTAATATGGGATTTCAAAAAAATCTAGGAGACAAGCAATTTTTAGACTCTGGTATTGATAAGGGGCTACAAAAAAATAGTTTTTATGAAAAACCAACTAACGCTGCCTTTGGAAAGGAAGATTTTGGGCTGGATAACATTATCCAGTCCATGACTAAAGAGTCAAATGTTTTGATTGCTCGAATTGAAAATTACCTTCTTGCTTTATACACAAATAGGGAGGATTCTTCTAATCACCAGACAGGACTAAATTATAATAAGTCAGAACCATCATCTGACGGTGGGGAGGAATTAGAAAATGCAGACTCGGAGGCCTCTGGGAAGGAGGTAGTCTCTTTCGGGAACTCAGAAAATGATTTGATTGATTCGGTTGATATAAGTGACACGGATGAGGCATCTTCGATAAGTTCCTTCATGTCTGAGAGCCCTATCAGTAATGGAGAATCTGGTTATAATAAGCTTTTTCAAGATGATAAAATTGATATAGCTCAAGAAAAGACAGAGTGTGATGTTAAAGAGGTATTTACTGATCCACTCTCGCTACATAATATATTGGTTCCTGGGAGTTTCCCCATTGAGGATTTTCTGATTAAATCATGCAAAACCTTTTTAATTTCGTTGAATGATCTGGGGATTAGTAGTGTTGGAGACCCGGGTATAGACAAAATTAAAATATTAGGAAACTCGATTAAGCAACTTATGAAGAGTATTTTTTCAATTATAGTCAGCGAGAATGTAATAAAACCTAACAATACTCCTGATATTTCCCTCTCTACAGTAAAATCTACGTTTAAACAATCTGAATTTTCCTCCTCTATTGAAGCATCAAAATTTCATGAGATCTCGGATTCTTTGAGGGATATACAGAAGGAGATTGCCTCATTCAGATGTTCGTTGTCCAATTTTGAGGATTTGAAGAGGAAAAATAATGTTAAAATCAGGGGTATTCCCGAGTCAGTTCAACCAACTAGATTGAGGGAGTATGTTTCCTCAATGATGTATTACTTATTTCCGGAAACTAAAGGTAAAAATCTAATTGAAAAAATATTTAGGATTCGTAGACCTTCCTCCCTGCCGTCTGACTTAACTAGAGATGTTATTGTCTCATTTTATCCTAACTGGATCAGAAACACTCTTCTTGGTTTAACAAAAAATCCTAGTTTTCTTTCGTCTCCCTATAAAAACTTAGTTTTTTTTAAAGATCTATGCAAAAACACTATAGAAAAACGTAGGTCATTTTTACAAATAACAACTGAGCTTCGCCGGGCTAGTATTGACTATAATTGGTCCCAAAATTCTACATTAATCGTGAGATATGCTTCAAACATAATTCATATCCTGTCTCCGCGGGATGGTATAGATTTCCTTAGAGATGCTGGATTTATTTCTAATAATCATCTTCCCAAAAATTTACATTCATCTGTGCAAGACCTCTGATTCATCATTCCTGGGCTTGGGATCTAGTCTAGATTGGATTTTATTATCATGAAACCTGGACTACTTGGACCTTTCAAAGCTTTTCACATATATGTCAGATATAATTGTGTTCTGAGATTTATATTCCACGAGCTGATTTGAGAATAAAGCCGAACTTTCCCCTACATGGTCTAAACTACGTTTCTAGTGCTAGGTTTTCCTTTTGTTTAGATATATCCATGTAAATGAAGCAGATTTGTTTTGTAGCTTATTTGAATTTTTTTTACCCCCCAATCGGTCCTAGAGCCACCTTGTGTGGTTGAGGTCGGGGGGGTAAAGCCCCCAAACAGGTCCTAGACCATCTAGTGGTTACGGACGGGACAGGTAACATGCAACTACAATTTTTATTTTTGTACGTATGACGCTTTTATTTTGTACGTATGATGTAAATACATGCAACTACAGCTTTACTTTGTACGAATGTTGTAATTATGGTATTTTATGTTTGTATACCTGTCTATTCCCCCATCTGGGGGTCTCCCTGTATTTACAGGGGGTATCCTTTCCTCACCTAATCCTTTCCCACTTTCTTTCCTTTCCTGTTAAAAAATTCACAAAACTTAATAAAAACATTTAAATAAAAAAAGCATGAGTTTGCAACTACTTTACTTTTGGAGAAAATTCAAAACATTCATTATTCAATAGAGCCCAATAGCAAAAATCAGGTTTTGAATGAAGAATCACATTTCTTGGTAAAATCATGCAGGATTGAAATTTTTGATGGTTTTTTACTCCTCTCAACAGCCCAAACAAGTTTCTAAAAGGATGAGTTTGCAACTACTTTACTTTTGGAGAAAATTCAAAACATTCATTATTCAATAGGGCCCAAACTATCAAAAACCAGCGGTTTCAATGAACACACATTTCTTGGTAGAATCATGCAGGACTGAAATTTTTGATGTTTTTCTACTCCTCTCATGAGCCCAAACAAGTCTCTAAAAGCATGAGTTTGCAACTACTTTACTTTTGGAGAAAATTCAAAACATTCACTTTTCACTAGAGCCCAATAGCAAAAATCAGGTTTTGAATGAAGAATCACATTTCTTGGTAGAATCATGCTGCATTGAAATTTTTGATGGTTTTTTACTCCTCTCAACAGCCCAAACAAGTTTCTAAAAGGATGAGTTTGCAACTACTTTACTTTTGGAGAAAATTCAAAACATTCATTATTCAATAGGGCCCAAACTATCAAAAACCAGCGGTTTCAATGGACACACATTTCTTGGTAGAATCATGCAGGACTGAAATTTTTGATGTTTTTCTACTCCTCTCATGAGCCCAAACAAGTCTCTAAAAGCATGAGTTTGCAACTACTTTACTTTTGGAGAAAATTCAAAACATTCATTATTCAATAGAGCCCAATAGCAAAAATCAGGTTTTGAATGAAGAATCACATTTCTTGGTAGAATCATGCAGGATTGAAATTTTTGATGGTTTTTTACTCCTCTCAACAGCCCAAACAAGTTTCTAAAAGGATGAGTTTGCAACTACTTTACTTTTGGAGAAAATTCAAAACATTCATTATTCAATAGGGCCCAAACTATCAAAAACCAGCGGTTTGAATGAACACACATTTCTTGGTAGAATCATGCAGGACTGAAATTTTTGATGTTTTTCTACTCCTCTCATGAGCCCAAACAAGTCTCTAAAAGGATGAGTTTGCAACTACTTTACTTTTGGAGAAAATTCAAAACATTCATTATTCAATAGAGCCCAATAGCAAAAACCAGCGTTTTGAATGAAGAATCACATTTCTTGGTAGAATCATGCAGGATTGAAATTTTTGATGGTTTTTTACTCCTCTCAACAGCCCAAACAAGTTTCTAAAAGGATGAGTTTGCAAATACTTTACTTTTGGAGAAAATTCAAAACATTCATTATTCAATAGGGCCCAAACTATCAAAAACCAGCGGTTTCAATGAACACACATTTCTTGGTAGAATCATGCAGGACTGAAATTTTTGATGTTTTTCTACTCCTTTCATGAGCCCAAACAAGTCTCTAAAAGCATGAGTTTGCAACTACTTTACTTTTGGAGAAAATTCAAAACATTCATTATTCAATAGAGCCCAATAGCAAAAATCAGGTTTTGAATGAAGAATCACATTTCTTGGTAGAATCATGCAGGATTGAAATTTTTGATGGTTTTGTACTCCTCTCAACAGCCCAAACAAGTTTCTAAAAGGATGAGTTTGCAACTACTTTACTTTTGGAGAAAATTCAAAACATTCATTATTCAATAGGGCCCAAAATATCAAAAACCAGCGGTTTGAATGAACACACATTTCTTGGTAGAATCGTGCAGGACTGAAATTTTTGATATTTTTCTACTCCTCTCATGAGCCCAAACAAGTCTCTAAAAGGATGAGTTTGCAACTACTTTACTTTTGGAGAAAATTCAAAACATTCATTATTCAATAGAGCCCAATAGCAAAAACCAGAGTTTTGAATGAAGAATCACATTTCTTGGTAGAATCATGCAGGATTGAAATTTTTGATGGTTTTTTACTCCTCTCAACAGCCCAAACAAGTTTCTAAAAGGATGAGTTTGCCACTACTTTACTTTTGGAGAAAATTCAAAACATTCATTATTCAATAGGGCCCAAACTATCGAAAACCAGCGGTTTCAATGAACACACATTTCTTGGTAGAATCATGCAGGACTGAAATTTTTGATGTTTTTCTACTCCTCTCATGAGCCCAAACAAGTCTCTAAAAGCATGAGCTTGCAACTACTTTACTTTTGGAGAAAATTCAAAACATTCATTATTCAATAGAGCCCAATAGCAAAAATCAGGTTTTGAATGAAGAATCACATTTCTTGGTAGAATCATGCAGGATTGAAATTTTTGATGGTTTTTTACTCCTCTCAACAGCCCAAACAAGTTTCTAAAAGGATGAGTTTGCAACTACTTTACTTTTGGAGAAAATTCAAAACATTCATTATTCAATAGGGCCCAAAATATCCAAAACCAGCGGTTTGAATGAACACACATTTCTTGGTAGAATCGTGCAGTACTGAAATTTTTGATGTTTTTCTACTCCTCTCATGAGCCCAAACAAGTCTCTAAAAGGATGAGTTTGCAACTACTTTACTTTTGGAGAAAATTCAAAACATTCATTATTCAATAGAGCCCAATAGCAAAAATCAGGTTTTGAATGAAGAATCACATTTCTTGGTAGAATCATGCAGGATTGAAATTTTTGATGGTTTTTTACTCCTCTCAACAGCCCAAACAAGTTTCTAAAAGGATGAGTTTGCAACTACTTTACTTTTGGAGAAAATTCAAAACATTCATTATTCAATAGGGCCCAAACTAACAAAAACCAGCGGTTTCAATGAACACACATTTCTTGGTAGAATCATGCAGGACTGAAATTTTTGATGTTTTTCTACTCCTCTCATGAGCCCAAACAAGTCTCTAAAAGGATGAGTTTGCAACTACTTTACTTTTGGAGAAAATTCAAAACATTCATTATTCAATAGAGCCCAATAGCAAAAATCAGGTTTTGAATGAAGAATCACATTTCTTGGTAGAATCATGCAGGATTGAAATTTTTGATGGTTTTTTACTCCTCTCAACAGCCCAAACAAGTTTCTAAAAGGATGAGTTTGCAACTACTTTACTTTTGGAGAAAATTCAAAACATTCATTATTCAATAGGGCCCAAACTAACAAAAACCAGCGGTTTCAATGAACACACATTTCTTGGTAGAATCATGCAGGACTGAAATTTTTGATGTTTTTCTACTCCTCTCATGAGCCCAAACAAGTCTCTAAAAGCATGAGTTTGCAACTACTTTACTTTTGGAGAAAATTCAAAACATTCATTATTCAATAGAGCCCAATAGCAAAAATCAGGTTTTGAATGAAGAATCACATTTCTTGGTAGAATCATGCAGGATTGAAATTTTTGATGGTTTTTTACTCCTCTCAACAGCCCAAACAAGTTTCTAAAAGGATGAGTTTGCAACTACTTTACTTTTGGAGAAAATTCAAAACATTCATTATTCAATAGGGCCCAAACTAACAAAAACCAGCGGTTTCAATGAACACACATTTCTTGGTAGAATCATGCAGGACTGAAATTTTTGATGTTTTTCTACTCCTCTCATGAGCCCAAACAAGTCTCTAAAAGCATGAGTTTGCAACTACTTTACTTTTGGAGAAAATTCAAAACATTCATTATTCAATAGAGCCCAATAGCAAAAATCAGGTTTTGAATGAAGAATCACATTTCTTGGTAGAATCATGCAGGATTGAAATTTTTGATGGTTTTTTACTCCTCTCAACAGCCCAAACAAGTTTCTAAAAGGATGAGTTTGCAACTGCTTTACTTTTGGAGAAAATTCAAAACATTCATTATTCAATAGGGCCCAAACTATCAAAAACCAGCGGTTTGAACGAACACACATTTCTTGGTAGAATCATGCAGGACTGAAATTTTTGATGTTTTTCTACTCCTCTCATGAGCCCAAACAAGTCTCTAAAAGCATGAGTTTGCAACTACTTTACTTTTGGAGAAAATTCAAAACATTCATTATTCAATAGAGCCCAATAGGAAAAATCAGGTTTTGAATGAAGAATCACATTTCTTGGTAGAATCATGCAGGATTGAAATTTTTGATGGTTTTTTACTCCTCTCAGCAGCCCAAACAAGTTTCTAAAAGGATGAGTTTGCAACTACTTTACTTTTGGAGAAAATTCAAAACATTCATTATTCAATAGTGCCCAAAATATCAAAAACCAGCGGTTTGAATGAACACACATTTCTTGGTAGAATCGTGCAGGACTGACATTTTTGATGTTTTTCTACTCCTCTCATGAGCCCAAACAAGTCTCTAAAAGGATGAGTTTGCAACTACTTTACTTTTGGAGAAAATTCAAAACATTCATTATTCAATAGAGCCCAATAGCAAAAACCAGCGTTTTGAATGAAGAATCACATTTCTTGGTAGAATCATGCAGGATTGAAATTTTTGATGGTTTTTTACTCCTCTCAACAGCCCAAACAAGTTTCTAAAAGGATGAGTTTGCAACTACTTTACTTTTGGAGAAAATTCAAAACATTCATTATTCAATAGGGCCCAAACTATCAAAAAACAGAGGTTTCAATGAACACACATTTCTTGGTAGAATCATGCAGGACTGAAATTTTTGATGTTTTTCTACTCCTCTCATGAGCCCAAACAAGTCTCTAAAAGCATGAGTTTGCAACTACTTTACTTTTGGAGAAAATTCAAAACATTCACTTTTCACTAGAGCCCAATAGCAAAAATCAGGTTTTGAATGAAGAATCACATTTCTTGGTAGAATCATGCTGCAATGAAATTTTTGATGGTTTTTTACTCCTCTCAACAGCCCAAACAAGTTTCTAAAAGGATGAGTTTGCAACTACTTTACTTTTGGAGAAAATTCAAAACATTCATTATTCAATAGGGCCCAAAATATCAAAAACCAGCGGTTTGAATGAACACACATTTCTTGGTAGAATCGTGCAGGACTGAAATTTTTGATGTTTTTCTACTCCTCTCATGAGCCCAAACAAGTCTCTAAAAGGATGAGTTTGCAACTACTTTACTTTTGGAGAAAATTCAAAACATTCATTATTCAATAGAGCCCAATAGCAAAAACCAGCGTTTTGAATGAAGAATCACATTTCTTGGTAGAATCATGCAGGATTGAAATTTTTGATGGTTTTTTACTCCTCTCAACAGCCCAAACAAGTTTCTAAAAGGATGAGTTTGCAAATACTTTACTTTTGGAGAAAATTCAAAACATTCATTATTCAATAGGGCCCAAACTATCAAAAACCAGCGGTTTCAATGAACACACATTTCTTGGTAGAATCATGCAGGACTGAAATTTTTGATGTTTTTCTACTCCTCTCATGAGACCAAACAAGTCTCTAAAAGCATGAGTTTGCAACTACTTTACTTTTGGAGAAAATTCAAAACATTCATTATTCAATAGAGCCCAATAGCAAAAATCAGGTTTTGAATGAAGAATCACATTTCTTGGTAAAATCATGCAGGATTGAAATTTTTGATGGTTTTTTACTCCTCTCAACAGCCCAAACAAGTTTCTAAAAGGATGAGTTTGCAACTACTTTACTTTTGGAGAAAATTCAAAACATTCATTATTCAATAGGGCCCAAACTATCAAAAACCAGCGGTTTCAATGAACACACATTTCTTGGTAGAATCATGCAGGACTGAAATTTTTGATGTTTTTCTACTCCTCTCATGAGCCCAAACAAGTTTCTAAAAGCATGAGTTTGCAACTACTTTACTTTTGGAGAAAATTCAAAACATTCACTATTCAATAGAGCCCAATAGCAAAAATTAGGTTTTGAATGAAGAATCACATTTCTTGGTAAAATCATGCAGGATTGAAATTTTTGATGGTTTTTTACTCCTCTCAACAGCCCAAACAAGTTTCTAAAAGGATGAGTTTGCAACTACTTTACTTTTGGAGAAAATTCAAAACATTCATTATTCAATAGGGCCCAAACTATCAAAAACCAGCGGTTTCAATGAACACACATTTCTTGGTAGAATCATGCAGGACTGAAATTTTTGATGTTTTTCGACTCCTCTCATGAGCCCAAACAAGTCTCTAAAAGCATGAGTTTGCAACTACTTTACTTTTGGAGAAAATTCAAAACATTCATTATTCAATAGAGCCCAATAGCAAAAATCAGGTTTTGAATGAAGAATCACATTTCTTGGTAGAATCATGCAGGATTGAAATTTTTGATGGTTTTTTACTCCTCTCAACAGCCCAAACAAGTTTCTAAAAGGATGAGTTTGCAAATACTTTACTTTTGGAGAAAATTCAAAACATTCATTATTCAATAGGGCCCAAACTATCAAAAACCAGCGGTTTCAATGAACACACATTTCTTGGTAGAATCGTGCAGGACTGAAATTTTTGATGTTTTTCTACTCCTCTCATGAGCCCAAACAAGTCTCTAAAAGCATGAGTTTGCAACTACTTTACTTTTGGAGAAAATTCAAAACATTCATTATTCAATAGCGCCCAATAGCAAAAATCAGGTTTTGAATGAAGAATCACATTTCTTGGTAGAATCATGCAGGATTGAAATTTTTGATGGTTTTTTACTCCTCTCAACAGCCCAAACAAGTTTCTAAAAGGATGAGTTTGCAAATACTTTACTTTTGGAGAAAATTCAAAACATTCATTATTCAATAGGGCCCAAACTATCAAAAACCAGCGGTTTCAATGAACACACATTTCTTGGTAGAATCATGCAGGACTGAAATTTTTGATGTTTTTCTACTCCTCTCATGAGACCAAACAAGTCTCTAAAAGCATGAGTTTGCAACTACTTTACTTTTGGAGAAAATTCAAAACATTCATTATTCAATAGAGCCCAATAGCAAAAATCAGGTTTTGAATGAAGAATCACATTTCTTGGTAAAATCATGCAGGATTGAAATTTTTGATGGTTTTTTACTCCTCTCAACAGCCCAAACAAGTTTCTAAAAGGATGAGTTTGCAACTACTTTACTTTTGGAGAAAATTCAAAACATTCATTATTCAATAGGGCCCAAACTATCAAAAACCAGCGGTTTCAATGAACACACATTTCTTGGTAGAATCATGCAGGACTGAAATTTTTGATGTTTTTCTACTCCTCTCATGAGCCCAAACAAGTTTCTAAAAGCATGAGTTTGCAACTACTTTACTTTTGGAGAAAATTCAAAACATTCACTATTCAATAGAGCCCAATAGCAAAAATTAGGTTTTGAATGAAGAATCACATTTCTTGGTAAAATCATGCAGGATTGAAATTTTTGATGGTTTTTTACTCCTCTCAACAGCCCAAACAAGTTTCTAAAAGGATGAGTTTGCAACTACTTTACTTTTGGAGAAAATTCAAAACATTCATTATTCAATAGGGCCCAAACTATCAAAAACCAGCGGTTTCAATGAACACACATTTCTTGGTAGAATCATGCAGGACTGAAATTTTTGATGTTTTTCGACTCCTCTCATGAGCCCAAACAAGTCTCTAAAAGCATGAGTTTGCAACTACTTTACTTTTGGAGAAAATTCAAAACATTCATTATTCAATAGAGCCCAATAGCAAAAATCAGGTTTTGAATGAAGAATCACATTTCTTGGTAGAATCATGCAGGATTGAAATTTTTGATGGTTTTTTACTCCTCTCAACAGCCCAAACAAGTTTCTAAAAGGATGAGTTTGCAAATACTTTACTTTTGGAGAAAATTCAAAACATTCATTATTCAATAGGGCCCAAACTATCAAAAACCAGCGGTTTCAATGAACACACATTTCTTGGTAGAATCGTGCAGGACTGAAATTTTTGATGTTTTTCTACTCCTCTCATGAGCCCAAACAAGTCTCTAAAAGCATGAGTTTGCAACTACTTTACTTTTGGAGAAAATTCAAAACATTCATTATTCAATAGCGCCCAATAGCAAAAATCAGGTTTTGAATGAAGAATCACATTTCTTGGTAGAATCATGCAGGATTGAAATTTTTGATGGTTTTTTACTCCTCTCAACAGCCCAAACAAGTTTCTAAAAGGATGAGTTTGCAAATACTTTACTTTTGGAGAAAATTCAAAACATTCATTATTCAATAGGGCCCAAACTATCAAAAACCAGCGGTTTCAATGAACACACATTTCTTGGTAGAATCATGGAGGACTGAAATTTTTGATGTTTTTCTACTCCTCTCATGAGACCAAACAAGTCTCTAAAAGCATGAGTTTGCAACTACTTTACTTTTGGAGAAAATTCAAAACATTCATTATTCAATAGAGCCCAATAGCAAAAATCAGGTTTTGAATGAAGAATCACATTTCTTGGTAAAATCATGCAGGATTGAAATTTTTGATGGTTTTTTACTCCTCTCAACAGCCCAAACAAGTTTCTAAAAGGATGAGTTTGCAACTACTTTACTTTTGGAGAAAATTCAAAACATTCATTATTCAATAGGGCCCAAACTATCAAAAACCAGGGGTTTCAATGAACACACATTTCTTGGTAGAATCATGCAGGACTGAAATTTTTGATGTTTTTCTACTCCTCTCATGAGCCCAAACAAGTTTCTAAAAGCATGAGTTTGCAACTACTTTACTTTTGGAGAAAATTCAAAACATTCACTATTCAATAGAGCCCAATAGCAAAAATTAGGTTTTGAATGAAGAATCACATTTCTTGGTAAAATCATGCAGGATTGAAATTTTTGATGGTTTTTTACTCCTCTCAACAGCCCAAACAAGTTTCTAAAAGGATGAGTTTGCAACTACTTTACTTTTGGAGAAAATTCAAAACATTCATTATTCAATAGGGCCCAAACTATCAAAAACCAGCGGTTTCAATGAACACACATTTCTTGGTAGAATCATGCAGGACTGAAATTTTTGATGTTTTTCGACTCCTCTCATGAGCCCAAACAAGTCTCTAAAAGCATGAGTTTTGCAACTACTTTACTTTTGGAGAAAATTCAAAACATTCATTATTCAATAGACCCCAATAGCAAAAATCAGGTTTTGAATGAAGAATCACATTTCTTGGTAGAATCATGCAGGATTGAAATTTTTGATGGTTTTTTACTCCTCTCAAGAGCCCAAACAAGTTTCTAAAAGGATGAGTTTGCAACTACTTTACTTTTGGAGAAAATTCAAAACATTCATTATTCAATAGGGCCCAAACTATCAAAAAACAGCGGTTTCAATGAACACACATTTCTTGGTAGAATCATGCAGGACTGAAATTTTTGATGTTTTTCTACTCCTCTCATGAGCCCAAACAAGTCTCTAAAAGCATGAGTTTGCAACTACTTTACTTTTGGAGAAAATTCAAAACATTCATTATTCAATAGAGCCCAATAGGAAAAATCAGGTTTTGAATGAAGAATCACATTTCTTGGTAGAATCATGCAGGATTGAAATTTTTGATGGTTTTTTACTCCTCTCAACAGCCCAAACAAGTTTCTAAAAGGATGAGTTTGCAACTACTTTACTTTTGGAGAAAATTCAAAACATTCATTATTCAATAGGGCCCAAAATATCAAAAACCAGCGGTTTGAATGAACACACATTTCTTGGTAGAATCGTGCAGGACTGAAATTTTTGATGTTTTTCTACTCCTCTCATGAGCCCAAACAAGTCTCTAAAAGGATGAGTTTGCAACTACTTTACTTTTGGAGAAAATTCAAAACATTCATTATTCAATAGAGCCCAATAGCAAAAACCAGCGTTTTGAATGAAGAATCACATTTCTTGGTAGAATCATGCAGGATTGAAATTTTTGATGGTTTTTTACTCCTCTCAACAGCCCAAACAAGTTTCTAAAAGGATGAGTTTGCAACTACTTTACTTTTGGAGAAAATTCAAAACATTCATTATTCAATAGGGCCCAAACTATCAAAAACCAGCGGTTTCAATGAACACACATTTCTTGGTAGAATCATGCAGGACTGAAATTTTTGATGTTTTTCTACTCCTCTCATGAGACCAAACAAGTCTCTAAAAGCATGAGTTTGCAACTACTTTACTTTTGGAGAAAATTCAAAACATTCATTATTCAATAGAGCCCAATAGCAAAAATCAGGTTTTGAATGAAGAATCACATTTCTTGGTAAAATCATGCAGGATTGAAATTTTTGATGGTTTTTTACTCCTCTCAACAGCCCAAACAAGTTTCTAAAAGGATGAGTTTGCAACTACTTTACTTTTGGAGAAAATTCAAAACATTCATTATTCAATAGGGCCCAAACTATCAAAAACCAGCGGTTTCAATGAACACACATTTCTTGGTAGAATCATGCAGGACTGAAATTTTTGATGTTTTTCTACTCCTCTCATGAGCCCAAACAAGTTTCTAAAAGCATGAGTTTGCAACTACTTTACTTTTGGAGAAAATTCAAAACATTCACTATTCAATAGAGCCCAATAGCAAAAATTAGGTTTTGAATGAAGAATCACATTTCTTGGTAAAATCATGCAGGATTGAAATTTTTGATGGTTTTTTACTCCTCTCAACAGCCCAAACAAGTTTCTAAAAGGATGAGTTTGCAACTACTTTACTTTTGGAGAAAATTCAAAACATTCATTATTCAATAGGGCCCAAACTATCAAAAACCAGCGGTTTCAATGAACACACATTTCTTGGTAGAATCATGCAGGACTGAAATTTTTGATGTTTTTCGACTCCTCTCATGAGCCCAAACAAGTCTCTAAAAGCATGAGTTTGCAACTACTTTACTTTTGGAGAAAATTCAAAACATTCATTATTCAATAGAGCCCAATAGCAAAAATCAGGTTTTGAATGAAGAATCACATTTCTTGGTAGAATCATGCAGGATTGAAATTTTTGATGGTTTTTTACTCCTCTCAACAGCCCAAACAAGTTTCTAAAAGGATGAGTTTGCAAATACTTTACTTTTGGAGAAAATTCAAAACATTCATTATTCAATAGGGCCCAAACTATCAAAAACCAGCGGTTTCAATGAACACACATTTCTTGGTAGAATCGTGCAGGACTGAAATTTTTGATGTTTTTCTACTCCTCTCATGAGCCCAAACAAGTCTCTAAAAGCATGAGTTTGCAACTACTTTACTTTTGGAGAAAATTCAAAACATTCATTATTCAATAGCGCCCAATAGCAAAAATCAGGTTTTGAATGAAGAATCACATTTCTTGGTAGAATCATGCAGGATTGAAATTTTTGATGGTTTTTTACTCCTCTCAACAGCCCAAACAAGTTTCTAAAAGGATGAGTTTGCAAATACTTTACTTTTGGAGAAAATTCAAAACATTCATTATTCAATAGGGCCCAAACTATCAAAAACCAGCGGTTTCAATGAACACACATTTCTTGGTAGAATCATGCAGGACTGAAATTTTTGATGTTTTTCTACTCCTCTCATGAGACCAAACAAGTCTCTAAAAGCATGAGTTTGCAACTACTTTACTTTTGGAGAAAATTCAAAACATTCATTATTCAATAGAGCCCAATAGCAAAAATCAGGTTTTGAATGAAGAATCACATTTCTTGGTAAAATCATGCAGGATTGAAATTTTTGATGGTTTTTTACTCCTCTCAACAGCCCAAACAAGTTTCTAAAAGGATGAGTTTGCAACTACTTTACTTTTGGAGAAAATTCAAAACATTCATTATTCAATAGGGCCCAAACTATCAAAAACCAGCGGTTTCAATGAACACACATTTCTTGGTAGAATCATGCAGGACTGAAATTTTTGATGTTTTTCTACTCCTCTCATGAGCCCAAACAAGTTTCTAAAAGCATGAGTTTGCAACTACTTTACTTTTGGAGAAAATTCAAAACATTCACTATTCAATAGAGCCCAATAGCAAAAATTAGGTTTTGAATGAAGAATCACATTTCTTGGTAAAATCATGCAGGATTGAAATTTTTGATGGTTTTTTACTCCTCTCAACAGCCCAAACAAGTTTCTAAAAGGATGAGTTTGCAACTACTTTACTTTTGGAGAAAATTCAAAACATTCATTATTCAATAGGGCCCAAACTATCAAAAACCAGCGGTTTCAATGAACACACATTTCTTGGTAGAATCATGCAGGACTGAAATTTTTGATGTTTTTCGACTCCTCTCATGAGCCCAAACAAGTCTCTAAAAGCATGAGTTTGCAACTACTTTACTTTTGGAGAAAATTCAAAACATTCATTATTCAATAGAGCCCAATAGCAAAAATCAGGATTTGAATGAAGAATCACATTTCTTGGTAAAATCATGCAGGATTGAAATTTTTGATGGTTTTTTACTCCTCTCAACAGCCCAAACAAGTTTCTAAAAGGATGAGTTTGCAACTACTTTACTTTTGGAGAAAATTCAAAACATTCATTATTCAATAGGGCCCAAACTATCAAAAACCAGCGGTTTCAATGAACACACATTTCTTGGTAGAATCATGCAGGACTGAAATTTTTGATGTTTTTCTACTCCTCTCATGAGCCCAAACAAGTTTCTAAAAGCATGAGTTTGCAACTACTTTACTTTTGGAGAAAATTCAAAACATTCACTATTCAATAGAGCCCAATAGCAAAAATTAGGTTTTGAATGAAGAATCACATTTCTTGGTAAAATCATGCAGGATTGAAATTTTTGATGGTTTTTTACTCCTCTCAACAGCCCAAACAAGTTTCTAAAAGGATGAGTTTGCAACTACTTTACTTTTGGAGAAAATTCAAAACATTCATTATTCAATAGGGCCCAAACTATCAAAAACCAGCGGTTTCAATGAACACACATTTCTTGGTAGAATCATGCAGGACTGAAATTTTTGATGTTTTTCGACTCCTCTCATGAGCCCAAACAAGTCTCTAAAAGCATGAGTTTGCAACTACTTTACTTTTGGAGAAAATTCAAAACATTCATTATTCAATAGAGCCCAATAGGAAAAATCAGGTTTTGAATGAAGAATCACATTTCTTGGTAGAATCATGCAGGATTGAAATTTTTGATGGTTTTTTACTCCTCTCAACAGCCCAAACAAGTTTCTAAAAGGATGAGTTTGCAACTACTTTACTTTTGGAGAAAATTCAAAACATTCATTATTCAATAGGGCCCAAAATATCAAAAACCAGCGGTTTGAATGAACACACATTTCTTGGTAGAATCGTGCAGGACTGAAATTTTTGATGTTTTTCTACTCCTCTCATGAGCCCAAACAAGTCTCTAAAAGGATGAGTTTGCAACTACTTTACTTTTGGAGAAAATTCAAAACATTCATTATTCAATAGAGCCCAATAGCAAAAACCAGCGTTTTGAATGAAGAATCACATTTCTTGGTAGAATCATGCAGGATTGAAATTTTTGATGGTTTTTTACTCCTCTCAACAGCCCAAACAAGTTTCTAAAAGGATGAGTTTGCAACTACTTTACTTTTGGAGAAAATTCAAAACATTCATTATTCAATAGGGCCCAAACTATCAAAAACCAGCGGTTTCAATGAACACACATTTCTTGGTAGAATCATGCAGGACTGAAATTTTTGATGTTTTTCTACTCCTCTCATGAGACCAAACAAGTCTCTAAAAGCATGAGTTTGCAACTACTTTACTTTTGGAGAAAATTCAAAACATTCATTATTCAATAGAGCCCAATAGCAAAAATCAGGTTTTGAATGAAGAATCACATTTCTTGGTAAAATCATGCAGGATTGAAATTTTTGATGGTTTTTTACTCCTCTCAACAGCCCAAACAAGTTTCTAAAAGGATGAGTTTGCAACTACTTTACTTTTGGAGAAAATTCAAAACATTCATTATTCAATAGGGCCCAAACTATCAAAAACCAGCGGTTTCAATGAACACACATTTCTTGGTAGAATCATGCAGGACTGAAATTTTTGATGTTTTTCTACTCCTCTCATGAGCCCAAACAAGTTTCTAAAAGCATGAGTTTGCAACTACTTTACTTTTGGAGAAAATTCAAAACATTCACTATTCAATAGAGCCCAATAGCAAAAATTAGGTTTTGAATGAAGAATCACATTTCTTGGTAAAATCATGCAGGATTGAAATTTTTGATGGTTTTTTACTCCTCTCAACAGCCCAAACAAGTTTCTAAAAGGATGAGTTTGCAACTACTTTACTTTTGGAGAAAATTCAAAACATTCATTATTCAATAGGGCCCAAACTATCAAAAACCAGCGGTTTCAATGAACACACATTTCTTGGTAGAATCATGCAGGACTGAAATTTTTGATGTTTTTCGACTCCTCTCATGAGCCCAAACAAGTCTCTAAAAGCATGAGTTTGCAACTACTTTACTTTTGGAGAAAATTCAAAACATTCATTATTCAATAGAGCCCAATAGCAAAAATCAGGTTTTGAATGAAGAATCACATTTCTTGGTAGAATCATGCAGGATTGAAATTTTTGATGGTTTTTTACTCCTCTCAACAGCCCAAACAAGTTTCTAAAAGGATGAGTTTGCAAATACTTTACTTTTGGAGAAAATTCAAAACATTCATTATTCAATAGGGCCCAAACTATCAAAAACCAGCGGTTTCAATGAACACACATTTCTTGGTAGAATCGTGCAGGACTGAAATTTTTGATGTTTTTCTACTCCTCTCATGAGCCCAAACAAGTCTCTAAAAGCATGAGTTTGCAACTACTTTACTTTTGGAGAAAATTCAAAACATTCATTATTCAATAGCGCCCAATAGCAAAAATCAGGTTTTGAATGAAGAATCACATTTCTTGGTAGAATCATGCAGGATTGAAATTTTTGATGGTTTTTTACTCCTCTCAACAGCCCAAACAAGTTTCTAAAAGGATGAGTTTGCAAATACTTTACTTTTGGAGAAAATTCAAAACATTCATTATTCAATAGGGCCCAAACTATCAAAAACCAGCGGTTTCAATGAACACACATTTCTTGGTAGAATCATGCAGGACTGAAATTTTTGATGTTTTTCTACTCCTCTCATGAGACCAAACAAGTCTCTAAAAGCATGAGTTTGCAACTACTTTACTTTTGGAGAAAATTCAAAACATTCATTATTCAATAGAGCCCAATAGCAAAAATCAGGTTTTGAATGAAGAATCACATTTCTTGGTAAAATCATGCAGGATTGAAATTTTTGATGGTTTTTTACTCCTCTCAACAGCCCAAACAAGTTTCTAAAAGGATGAGTTTGCAACTACTTTACTTTTGGAGAAAATTCAAAACATTCATTATTCAATAGGGCCCAAACTATCAAAAACCAGCGGTTTCAATGAACACACATTTCTTGGTAGAATCATGCAGGACTGAAATTTTTGATGTTTTTCTACTCCTCTCATGAGCCCAAACAAGTTTCTAAAAGCATGAGTTTGCAACTACTTTACTTTTGGAGAAAATTCAAAACATTCACTATTCAATAGAGCCCAATAGCAAAAATTAGGTTTTGAATGAAGAATCACATTTCTTGGTAAAATCATGCAGGATTGAAATTTTTGATGGTTTTTTACTCCTCTCAACAGCCCAAACAAGTTTCTAAAAGGATGAGTTTGCAACTACTTTACTTTTGGAGAAAATTCAAAACATTCATTATTCAATAGGGCCCAAACTATCAAAAACCAGCGGTTTCAATGAACACACATTTCTTGGTAGAATCATGCAGGACTGAAATTTTTGATGTTTTTCGACTCCTCTCATGAGCCCAAACAAGTCTCTAAAAGCATGAGTTTGCAACTACTTTACTTTTGGAGAAAATTCAAAACATTCATTATTCAATAGAGCCCAATAGCAAAAATCAGGATTTGAATGAAGAATCACATTTCTTGGTAAAATCATGCAGGATTGAAATTTTTGATGGTTTTTTACTCCTCTCAACAGCCCAAACAAGTTTCTAAAAGGATGAGTTTGCAACTACTTTACTTTTGGAGAAAATTCAAAACATTCATTATTCAATAGGGCCCAAACTATCAAAAACCAGCGGTTTCAATGAACACACATTTCTTGGTAGAATCATGCAGGACTGAAATTTTTGATGTTTTTCTACTCCTCTCATGAGCCCAAACAAGTTTCTAAAAGCATGAGTTTGCAACTACTTTACTTTTGGAGAAAATTCAAAACATTCACTATTCAATAGAGCCCAATAGCAAAAATTAGGTTTTGAATGAAGAATCACATTTCTTGGTAAAATCATGCAGGATTGAAATTTTTGATGGTTTTTTACTCCTCTCAACAGCCCAAACAAGTTTCTAAAAGGATGAGTTTGCAACTACTTTACTTTTGGAGAAAATTCAAAACATTCATTATTCAATAGGGCCCAAACTATCAAAAACCAGCGGTTTCAATGAACACACATTTCTTGGTAGAATCATGCAGGACTGAAATTTTTGATGTTTTTCGACTCCTCTCATGAGCCCAAACAAGTCTCTAAAAGCATGAGTTTGCAACTACTTTACTTTTGGAGAAAATTCAAAACATTCATTATTCAATAGAGCCCAATAGCAAAAATCAGGTTTTGAATGAAGAATCACATTTCTTGGTAGAATCATGCAGGATTGAAATTTTTGATGGTTTTTTACTCCTCTCAACAGCCCAAACAAGTTTCTAAAAGGATGAGTTTGCAAATACTTTACTTTTGGAGAAAATTCAAAACATTCATTATTCAATAGGGCCCAAACTATCAAAAACCAGCGGTTTCAATGAACACACATTTCTTGGTAGAATCGTGCAGGACTGAAATTTTTGATGTTTTTCTACTCCTCTCATGAGCCCAAACAAGTCTCTAAAAGCATGAGTTTGCAACTACTTTACTTTTGGAGAAAATTCAAAACATTCATTATTCAATAGCGCCCAATAGCAAAAATCAGGTTTTGAATGAAGAATCACATTTCTTGGTAGAATCATGCAGGATTGAAATTTTTGATGGTTTTTTACTCCTCTCAACAGCCCAAACAAGTTTCTAAAAGGATGAGTTTGCAACTACTTTACTTTTGGAGAAAATTCAAAACATTCATTATTCAATAGGGCCCAAAATATCAAAAACCAGCGGTTTCAATGAACACACATTTCTTGGTAGAATCATGCAGGACTGAAATTTTTGATGTTTTTCTACTCCTCTCATGAGCCCAAACAAGTCTCTAAAAGCATGAGTTTGCAACTACTTTACTTTTGGAGAAAATTCAAAACATTCATTATTCAATAGAGCCCAATAGCAAAAATCAGGTTTTGAATGAAGAATCACATTTCTTGGTGAATCATGCAGGATTGAAATTTTTGATGGTTTTTTACTCCTCTCAACAGCCCAAACAAGTTTCTAAAAGGATGAGTTTGCAACTACTTTACTTTTGGAGAAAATTCAAAACATTAGGGCCCAAAATATCAAAAACCAGCGGTTTGAATGAACACACATTTCTTGGTAGAATCGTGCAGGACTGAAATTTTTGATGTTTTTCTACTCCTCTCATGAGCCCAAACAAGTCTCTAAAAGGATGAGTTTGCAACTACTTTACTTTTGGAGAAAATTCAAAACATTCATTATTCAATAGAGCCCAATAGCAAAAACCAGCGTTTTGAATGAAGAATCACATTTCTTGGTAGAATCATGCAGGATTGAAATTTTTGATGGTTTTTTACTCCCCTCAACAGCCCAAACAAGTTTCTAAAAGGATGAGTTTGCAAATACTTTACTTTTGGAGAAAATTCAAAACATTCATTATTCAATAGGGCCCAAACTATCAAAAACCACCGGTTTCAATGAACACAAATTTCTTGGTAGAATCGTGCAGGACTGAAATTTTTGATGTTTTTCTACTCCTCTCATGAGCCCAAACAAGTCTCTAAAAGCATGAGTTTGCAACTACTTTACTTTTGGAGAAAATTCAAAACATTCATTATTCAATAGCGCCCAATAGCAAAAATCAGGTTTTGAATGAAGAATCACATATCTTGGTAGAATCATGCAGGATTGAAATTTTTGATGGTTTTTTACTCCTCTCAACAGCCCAAACAAGTTTCTAAAAGGATGAGTTTGCAACTACTTTACTTTTGGAGAAAATTCAAAACATTCATTATTCAATAGGGCCCAAAATATCAAAAACCAGCGGTTTCAATGAACACACATTTCTTGGTAGAATCATGCAGGACTGAAATTTTTGATGTTTTTCTACTCCTCTAATGAGCCCAAACAAGTCTCTAAAAGCATGAGTTTGCAACTACTTTACTTTTGGAGAAAATTCAAAACATTCATTATTCAATAGAGCCCAATAGCAAAAATCAGGTTTTGAATGAAGAATCACATTTCTTGGTAGAATCATGCAGGATTGAAATTTTTGATGGTTTTTTACTCCTCTCAACATCCCAAACAAGTTTCTAAAAGGATGAGTTTGCAACTACTTTACTTTTGGAGAAAATTCAAAACATTCTTTATTCAATAGGGCACAAACTATCAAAAACCAGCGGTTTGAATGAACACACATTTCTTGGTAGAATCATGCAGGACTGAAATTTTTTATGTTTTTCTACTCCTCTCATGAGCCCAAACAAGTCTCTAAAAGCATGAGTTTGCAACTACTTTACTTTTGGAGAAAATTCAAAACATTCATTATTCAATAGAGCCCAATAGCAAAAATCAGGTTTTGAATGAAGAATCACATTTCTTGGTGAATCATGCAGGATTGAAATTTTTGATGGTTTTTTACTCCTCTCAACAGCCCAAACAAGTTTCTAAAAGGATGAGTTTGCAACTGCTTTACTTTTGGAGAAAATTCAAAACATTCATTATTCAATAGGGCCCAAACTATCAAAAACCAGCGGTTTGAACGAACACACATTTCTTGGTAGAATCATGCAGGACTGAAATTTTTGATGTTTTTCTACTCCTCTCATGAGCCCAAACAAGTCTCTAAAAGCATGAGTTTGCAACTACTTTACTTTTGGAGAAAATTCAAAACATTCATTATTCAATAGAGCCCAATAGCAAAAATCAGGTTTTGAATGAAGAATCACATTTCTTGGTGAATCATGCAGGATTGAAATTTTTGATGGTTTTTTACTCCTCTCAACAGCCCAAACAAGTTTCTAAAAGGATGAGTTTGCAACTACTTTACTTTTGGAGAAAATTCAAAACATTCATTATTCAATAGGGCCCAAAATATCAAAAACCAGCGGTTTGAATGAACACACATTTCTTGGTAGAATCGTGCAGGACTGAAATTTTTGATGTTTTTCTACTCCTCTCATGAGCCCAAACAAGTCTCTAAAAGGATGAGTTTGCAACTACTTTACTTTTGGAGAAAATTCAAAACATTCATTATTCAATAGAGCCCAATAGCAAAAACCAGCGTTTTGAATGAAGAATCACATTTCTTGGTAGAATCATGCAGGATTGAAATTTTTGATGGTTTTTTACTCCTCTCAACAGCCCAAACAAGTTTCTAAAAGGATGAGTTTGCAAATACTTTACTTTTGGAGAAAATTCAAAACATTCATTATTCAATAGGGCCCAAACTATCAAAAACCACCGGTTTCAATGAACACACATTTCTTGGTAGAATCGTGCAGGACTGAAATTTTTGATGTTTTTCTACTCCTCTCATGAGCCCAAACAAGTCTTTAAAAGCATGAGTTTGCAACTACTTTACTTTTGGAGAAAATTCAAAACATTCATTATTCAATAGCGCCCAATAGCAAAAATCAGGTTTTGAATGAAGAATCACATTTCTTGGTAGAATCATGCAGGATTGAAATTTTTGATGGTTTTTTACTCCTCTCAACAGCCCAAACAAGTTTCTAAAAGGATGAGTTTGCAACTACTTTACTTTTGGAGAAAATTCAAAACATTCATTATTCAATAGGGCCCAAAATATCAAAAACCAGCGGTTTCAATGAACACACATTTCTTGGTAGAATCATGCAGGACTGAAATTTTTGATGTTTTTCTACTCCTCTCATGAGCCCAAACAAGTCTCTAAAAGTATGAGTTTGCAACTACTTTACTTTTGGAGAAAATTCAAAACATTCATTATTCAATAGAGCCCAATAGCAAAAATCAGGTTTTGAATGAAGAATCACATTTCTTGGTAGAATCATGCAGGATTGAAATTTTTGATGGTTTTTTACTCCTCTCAACAGCCCAAACAAGTTTCTAAAAGGATGAGTTTGCAACTACTTTACTTTTGGAGAAAATTCAAAACATTCATTATTCAATAGGGCCCAAAATATCAAAAACCAGCGGTTTGAATGAACACACATTTCTTGGTAGAATCGTGCAGGACTGAAATTTTTGATGTTTTTCTACTCCTCTCATGAGCCCAAACAAGTCTCTAAAAGGATGAGTTTGCAACTACTTTACTTTTGGAGAAAATTCAAAACATTCATTATTCAATAGAGCCCAATAGCAAAAACCAGCGTTTTGAATGAAGAATCACATTTCTTGGTAGAATCATGCAGGATTGAAATTTTTGATGGTTTTTTACTCCTCTCAACAGCCCAAGCAAGTTTCTAAAAGGATGAGTTTGCAAATACTTTACTTTTGGAGAAAATTCAAAACATTCATTATTCAATAGGGCCCAAACTATCAAAAACCAGCGGTTTCAATGAACACACATTTCTTGGTAGAATCATGCAGGACTGAAATTTTTGATGTTTTTCTACTCCTTTCATGAGCCCAAACAAGTCTCTAAAAGCATGAGTTTGCAACTACTTTACTTTTGGAGAAAATTCAAAACATTCATTATTCAATAGAGCCCAATAGCAAAAATCAGGTTTTGAATGAAGAATCACATTTCTTGGTAGAATCATGCAGGATTGAAATTTTTGATGGTTTTGTACTCCTCTCAACAGCCCAAACAAGTTTCTAAAAGGATGAGTTTGCAACTACTTTACTTTTGGAGAAAATTCAAAACATTCATTATTCAATAGGGCCCAAAATATCAAAAACCAGCGGTTTGAATGAACACACATTTCTTGGTAGAATCGTGCAGGACTGAAATTTTTGATGTTTTTCTACTCCTCTCATGAGCCCAAACAAGTCTCTAAAAGGATGAGTTTGCAACTACTTTACTTTTGGAGAAAATTCAAAACATTCATTATTCAATAGAGCCCAATAGCAAAAACCAGCGTTTTGAATGAAGAATCACATTTCTTGGTGAATCATGCAGGATTGAAATTTTTGATGGTTTTTTACTCCTCTCAACAGCCCAAACAAGTTTCTAAAAGGATGAGTTTGCAACTGCTTTACTTTTGGAGAAAATTCAAAACATTCATTATTCAATAGGGCCCAAACTATCAAAAACCAGCGGTTTGAACGAACACACATTTCTTGGTAGAATCATGCAGGACTGAAATTTTTGATGTTTTTCTACTCCTCTCATGAGCCCAAACAAGTCTCTAAAAGCATGAGTTTGCAACTACTTTACTTTTGGAGAAAATTCAAAACATTCATTATTCAATAGAGCCCAATAGCAAAAATCAGGTTTTGAATGAAGAATCACATTTCTTGGTGAATCATGCAGGATTGAAATTTTTGATGGTTTTTTACTCCTCTCAACAGCCCAAACAAGTTTCTAAAAGGATGAGTTTGCAACTACTTTACTTTTGGAGAAAATTCAAAACATTCATTATTCAATAGGGCCCAAAATATCAAAAACCAGCGGTTTGAATGAACACACATTTCTTGGTAGAATCGTGCAGGACTGAAATTTTTGATGTTTTTCTACTCCTCTCATGAGCCCAAACAAGTCTCTAAAAGGATGAGTTTGCAACTACTTTACTTTTGGAGAAAATTCAAAACATTCATTATTCAATAGAGCCCAATAGCAAAAACCAGCGTTTTGAATGAAGAATCACATTTCTTGGTAGAATCATGCAGGATTGAAATTTTTGATGGTTTTTTACTCCTCTCAACAGCCCAAACAAGTTTCTAAAAGGATGAGTTTGCAAATACTTTACTTTTGGAGAAAATTCAAAACATTCATTATTCAATAGGGCCCAAACTATCAAAAACCACCGGTTTCAATGAACACACATTTCTTGGTAGAATCGTGCAGGACTGAAATTTTTGATGTTTTTCTACTCCTCTCATGAGCCCAAACAAGTCTTTAAAAGCATGAGTTTGCAACTACTTTACTTTTGGAGAAAATTCAAAACATTCATTATTCAATAGCGCCCAATAGCAAAAATCAGGTTTTGAATGAAGAATCACATTTCTTGGTAGAATCATGCAGGATTGAAATTTTTGATGGTTTTTTACTCCTCTCAACAGCCCAAACAAGTTTCTAAAAGGATGAGTTTGCAACTACTTTACTTTTGGAGAAAATTCAAAACATTCATTATTCAATAGGGCCCAAAATATCAAAAACCAGCGGTTTCAATGAACACACATTTCTTGGTAGAATCATGCAGGACTGAAATTTTTGATGTTTTTCTACTCCTCTCATGAGCCCAAACAAGTCTCTAAAAGTATGAGTTTGCAACTACTTTACTTTTGGAGAAAATTCAAAACATTCATTATTCAATAGAGCCCAATAGCAAAAATCAGGTTTTGAATGAAGAATCACATTTCTTGGTAGAATCATGCAGGATTGAAATTTTTGATGGTTTTTTACTCCTCTCAACAGCCCAAACAAGTTTCTAAAAGGATGAGTTTGCAACTACTTTACTTTTGGAGAAAATTCAAAACATTCATTATTCAATAGGGCCCAAAATATCAAAAACCAGCGGTTTGAATGAACACACATTTCTTGGTAGAATCGTGCAGGACTGAAATTTTTGATGTTTTTCTACTCCTCTCATGAGCCCAAACAAGTCTCTAAAAGGATGAGTTTGCAACTACTTTACTTTTGGAGAAAATTCAAAACATTCATTATTCAATAGAGCCCAATAGCAAAAACCAGCGTTTTGAATGAAGAATCACATTTCTTGGTAGAATCATGCAGGATTGAAATTTTTGATGGTTTTTTACTCCTCTCAACAGCCCAAGCAAGTTTCTAAAAGGATGAGTTTGCAAATACTTTACTTTTGGAGAAAATTCAAAACATTCATTATTCAATAGGGCCCAAACTATCAAAAACCAGCGGTTTCAATGAACACACATTTCTTGGTAGAATCATGCAGGACTGAAATTTTTGATGTTTTTCTACTCCTTTCATGAGCCCAAACAAGTCTCTAAAAGCATGAGTTTGCAACTACTTTACTTTTGGAGAAAATTCAAAACATTCATTATTCAATAGAGCCCAATAGCAAAAATCAGGTTTTGAATGAAGAATCACATTTCTTGGTAGAATCATGCAGGATTGAAATTTTTGATGGTTTTGTACTCCTCTCAACAGCCCAAACAAGTTTCTAAAAGGATGAGTTTGCAACTACTTTACTTTTGGAGAAAATTCAAAACATTCATTATTCAATAGGGCCCAAAATATCAAAAACCAGCGGTTTGAATGAACACACATTTCTTGGTAGAATCGTGCAGGACTGAAATTTTTGATGTTTTTCTACTCCTCTCATGAGCCCAAACAAGTCTCTAAAAGCATGAGTTTGCAACTACTTTACTTTTGGAGAAAATTCAAAACATTCATTATTCAATAGAGCCCAATAGCAAAAATCAGGATTTGAATGAAGAATCACATTTCTTGGTAGAATCATGCAGGATTGAAATTTTTGATGGTTTTTTACTCCTCTCAACAGCCCAAATAAGTTTCTAAAAGGATGAGTTTGCAACTACTTTACTTTTGGAGAAAATTCAAAACATTCATTATTCAATAGGGCCCAAAATATCAAAAAACAGCGGTTTGAATGAACACACATTTCTTGGTAGAATCGTGCAGGACTGAAATTTTTGATTTTTTTCTACTCCTCTCATGAGCCCAAACAAGTCTCTAAAAGGATGAGTTTGCAACTACTTTACTTTTGGAGAAAATTCAAAACATTCATTATTCAATAGAGCCCAATAGGAAAAATCAGGTTTTGAATGGAGAATCACATTTCTTGGTAGAATCATGCAGGATTGAAATTTTTGATGGTTTTTTACTCCTCTCAACAGCCCAAACAAGTTTCTAAAAGGATGAGTTTGCAACTACTTTACTTTTGGAGAAAATTCAAAACATTCATTATTCAATAGGGCCCAAAATATCAAAAACCAGCGGTTTGAATGAACACACATTTCTTGGTAGAATCGTGCAGGACTGAAATTTTTGATGTTTTTCTACTCCTCTCATGAGCCCAAACAAGTCTCTAAAAGGATGAGTTTGCAACTACTTTACTTTTGGAGAAAATTCAAAACATTCATTATTCAATAGAGCCCAATAGCAAAAACCAGCGTTTTGAATGAAGAATCACATTTCTTGGTAGAATCATGCAGGATTGAAATTTTTGATGGTTTTTTACTCCTCTCAACAGCCCAAACAAGTTTCTAAAAGGATGAGTTTGCAACTACTTTACTTTTGGAGAAAATTCAAAACATTCATTATTCAATAGGGCCCAAACTATCAAAAACCAGCGGTTTCAATGAACACACATTTCTTGGTAGAATCATGCAGGACTGAAATTTTTGATGTTTCTCTACTCCTCTCATGAGACCAAACAAGTTTCTAAAAGCATGAGTTTGCAACTACTTTACTTTTGGAGAAAATTCAAAACATTCACTATTCAATAGAGCCCAATAGCAAAAATTAGGTTTTGAATGAAGAATCACATTTCTTGGTAAAATCATGCAGGATTGAAATTTTTGATGGTTTTTTACTCCTCTCAACAGCCCAAACAAGTTTCTAAAAGGATGAGTTTGCAACTACTTTACTTTTGGAGAAAATTCAAAACATTCATTATTCAATAGGGCCCAAACTATCAAAAACCAGCGGTTTCAATGAACACACATTTCTTGGTAGAATCATGCAGGACTGAAATTTTTGATGTTTTTCGACTCCTCTCATGAGCCCAAACAAGTCTCTAAAAGCATGAGTTTGCAACTACTTTACTTTTGGAGAAAATTCAAAACATTCATTATTCAATAGAGCCCAATAGCAAAAATCAGGTTTTGAATGAAGAATCACATTTCTTGGTAGAATCATGCAGGATTGAAATTTTTGATGGTTTTTTACTCCTCTCAACAGCCCAAACAAGTTTCTAAAAGGATGAGTTTGCAAATACTTTACTTTTGGAGAAAATTCAAAACATTCATTATTCAATAGGGCCCAAACTATCAAAAACCAGCGGTTTCAATGAACACACATTTCTTGGTAGAATCGTGCAGGACTGAAATTTTTGATGTTTTTCTACTCCTCTCATGAGCCCAAACAAGTCTCTAAAAGCATGAGTTTGCAACTACTTTACTTTTGGAGAAAATTCAAAACATTCATTATTCAATAGCGCCCAATAGCAAAAATCAGGTTTTGAATGAAGAATCACATTTCTTGGTAGAATCATGCAGGATTGAAATTTTTGATGGTTTTTTACTCCTCTCAACAGCCCAAACAAGTTTCTAAAAGGATGAGTTTGCAACTACTTTACTTTTGGAGAAAATTCAAAACATTCATTATTCAATAGGGCCCAAAATATCAAAAACCAGCCGTTTCAATGAACACACATTTCTTGGTAGAATCATGCAGGACTGAAATTTTTGATGTTTTTCTACTCCTCTCCTGAGCCCAAACAAGTCTCTAAAAGCATGAGTTTGCAACTACTTTACTTTTGGAGAAAATTCAAAACATTCATTATTCAATAGAGCCCAATAGCAAAAATCAGGTTTTGAATGAAGAATCACATTTCTTGGTAGAATCATGCAGGATTGAAATTTTTGATGGTTTTTTACTCCTCTCAACAGCCCAAACAAGTTTCTAAAAGGATGAGTTTGCAACTACTTTACTTTTGGAGAAAATTCAAAACATTCATTATTCAATAGGGCCCAAACTATCAAAAACCAGCGGTTTGAATGAACTCACATTTCTTGGTAGAATCATGCAGGACTGAAATTTTTGATGTTTTTCTACTCCTCTCATGAGCCCAAACAAGTCTCTAAAAGCATGAGTTTGCAACTACTTTACTTTTGGAGAAAATTCAAAACATTCACTTTTCACTAGAGCCCAATAGCAAAAATCAGGTTTTGAATGAAGAATCACATTTCTTGGTAGAATCATGCTGCATTGAAATTTTTGATGGTTTTTTACTCCTCTCAACAGCCCAAACAAGTTTCTAAAAGGATGAGTTTGCAACTAATTTACTTTTGGAGAAAATTCAAAACATTCATTGTTCAATAGGGCCCAAACTATCAAAAACCAGCGGTTTCAATGAACACACATTTCTTGGTAGAATCATGCAAGACTGAAATTTTTGATCTTTTTCTACTCCTCTCATGAGCCCAAACAAGTCTCTAAAAGCATGAGTTTGCAACTACTTTACTTTTGGAGAAAATTCAAAACATTCATTATTCAATAGAGCCCAATAGCAAAAATCAGGTTTTGAATGAAGATTCACATTTCTTGGTAGAATCATGCAGGATTGAAATTTTTGATGGATTTTTACTCCTCTCAACAGCCCAAACAAGTTTCTAAAAGGATGAGTTTGCAACTACTTTACTTTTGGAGAAAATTCAAAACATTCATTATTCAATAGGGCCCAAACTATCAAAAACCAGCGGTTTCAATGAACACACATTTCTTGGTAGAATCATGCAGGACTGAAATTTTTGATGTTTTTCTACTCCTCTCATGAGCCCAAACAAGTCTTTAAAAGCATGAGTTTGCAACTACTTTACATTTGGAGAAAATTCAAAACATTCATTATTCAATAGAGCCCAATAGCAAAAATCAGGTTTTGAATGAAGAATCACATTTCTTGGTAAAATCATGCAGGATTGAAATTTTTGATGGTTTTTTACTCCTCTCAACAGCCCAAACAAGTTTCTAAAAGGATGAGTTTGCAACTACTTTACTTTTGGAGAAAATTCAAAACATTCATTATTCAATAGGGCCCAAACTATCAAAAACCAGCGGTTTCAATGAACACACATTTCTTGGTAGAATCATGCAGGACTGAAATTTTTGATGTTTTTCTACTCCTCTCATGAGCCCAAACAAGTCTCTAAAAGCATGAGTTTGCAACTACTTTACTTTTGGAGAAAATTCAAAACATTCATTATTCAATAGACCCCAATAGCAAAAGTCAGGTTTTGAATGAAGAATCACATTTCCTGGTAGAATCATGCAGGATTGAAATTTTTGATGGTTTTTTACTCCTCTCAACAGCCCAAACAAGTTTCTAAAAGGATGAGTTTGCAACTACTTTACTTTTGGAGAAAATTCAAAACATTCATTATTCAATAGGGCCCAAACTATCAAAAACCAGCGGTTTCAATGAACACACATTTCTTGGTAGAATCATGCAGGACTGAAATTTTTGATGTTTTTCGACTCCTCTCATGAGCCCAAACAAGTCTCTAAAAGCATGAGTTTGCAACTACTTTACTTTTGGAGAAAATTCAAAACATTCATTATTCAATAGAGCCCAATAGCAAAAATCAGGTTTTGAATGAAGAATCACATTTCTTGGTAGAATCATGCAGGATTGAAATTTTTGATGGTTTTTTACTCCTCTCAACAGCCCAAACAAGTTTCTAAAAGGATGAGTTTGCAAATACTTTACTTTTGGAGAAAATTCAAAACATTCATTATTCAATAGGGCCCAAACTATCAAAAACCAGCGGTTTCAATGAACACACATTTCTTGGTAGAATCGTGCAGGACTGAAATTTTTGATGTTTTTCTACTCCTCTCATGAGCCCAAACAAGTCTCTAAAAGCATGAGTTTGCAACTACTTTACTTTTGGAGAAAATTCAAAACATTCATTATTCAATAGCGCCCAATAGCAAAAATCAGGTTTTGAATGAAGAATCACATTTCTTGGTAGAATCATGCAGGATTGAAATTTTTGATGGTTTTTTACTCCTCTCAACAGCCCAAACAAGTTTCTAAAAGGATGAGTTTGCAACTACTTTACTTTTGGAGAAAATTCAAAACATTCATTATTCAATAGGGCCCAAAATATCAAAAACCAGCCGTTTCAATGAACACACATTTCTTGGTAGAATCATGCAGGACTGAAATTTTTGATGTTTTTCTACTCCTCTCCTGAGCCCAAACAAGTCTCTAAAAGCATGAGTTTGCAACTACTTTACTTTTGGAGAAAATTCAAAACATTCATTATTCAATAGAGCCCAATAGCAAAAATCAGGTTTTGAATGAAGAATCACATTTCTTGGTAGAATCATGCAGGATTGAAATTTTTGATGGTTTTTTACTCCTCTCAACAGCCCAAACAAGTTTCTAAAAGGATGAGTTTGCAACTACTTTACTTTTGGAGAAAATTCAAAACATTCATTATTCAATAGGGCCCAAACTATCAAAAACCAGCGGTTTGAATGAACTCACATTTCTTGGTAGAATCATGCAGGACTGAAATTTTTGATGTTTTTCTACTCCTCTCATGAGCCCAAACAAGTCTCTAAAAGCATGAGTTTGCAACTACTTTACTTTTGGAGAAAATTCAAAACATTCACTTTTCACTAGAGCCCAATAGCAAAAATCAGGTTTTGAATGAAGAATCACATTTCTTGGTAGAATCATGCTGCATTGAAATTTTTGATGGTTTTTTACTCCTCTCAACAGCCCAAACAAGTTTCTAAAAGGATGAGTTTGCAACTAATTTACTTTTGGAGAAAATTCAAAACATTCATTGTTCAATAGGGCCCAAACTATCAAAAACCAGCGGTTTCAATGAACACACATTTCTTGGTAGAATCATGCAAGACTGAAATTTTTGATCTTTTTCTACTCCTCTCATGAGCCCAAACAAGTCTCTAAAAGCATGAGTTTGCAACTACTTTACTTTTGGAGAAAATTCAAAACATTCATTATTCAATAGAGCCCAATAGCAAAAATCAGGTTTTGAATGAAGATTCACATTTCTTGGTAGAATCATGCAGGATTGAAATTTTTGATGGATTTTTACTCCTCTCAACAGCCCAAACAAGTTTCTAAAAGGATGAGTTTGCAACTACTTTACTTTTGGAGAAAATTCAAAACATTCATTATTCAATAGGGCCCAAACTATCAAAAACCAGCGGTTTCAATGAACACACATTTCTTGGTAGAATCATGCAGGACTGAAATTTTTGATGTTTTTCTACTCCTCTCATGAGCCCAAACAAGTCTTTAAAAGCATGAGTTTGCAACTACTTTACATTTGGAGAAAATTCAAAACATTCATTATTCAATAGAGCCCAATAGCAAAAATCAGGTTTTGAATGAAGAATCACATTTCTTGGTAAAATCATGCAGGATTGAAATTTTTGATGGTTTTTTACTCCTCTCAACAGCCCAAACAAGTTTCTAAAAGGATGAGTTTGCAACTACTTTACTTTTGGAGAAAATTCAAAACATTCATTATTCAATAGGGCCCAAACTATCAAAAACCAGCGGTTTCAATGAACACACATTTCTTGGTAGAATTATGCAGGACTGAAATTTTTGATGTTTTTCTACTCCTCTCATGAGCCCAAACAAGACTCTAAAAGCATGAGTTTGCAACTACTTTACTTTTGGAGAAAATTCAAAACATTCATTATTCAATAGAGCCCAATAGCAAAAATCAGGTTTTGAATGAAGATTCACATTTCTTGGTAGAATCATGCAGGATTGAAATTTTTGATGGTTTTTTACTCCTCTCAACAGCCCAAACAAGTTTCTAAAAGGATGAGTTTGCAACTACTTTACTTTTGGAGAAAATTCAAAACATTCATTATTCAATAGGGCCCAAACTATCAAAAACCAGCGGTTTGAATGAACTCACATTTCTTGGTAGAATCATGCAGGACTGAAATTTTTGATGTTTTTCTACTCCTCTCATGAGCCCAAACAAGTCTCTAAAAGCATGAGTTTGCAACTACTTTACTTTTGGAGAAAATTCAAAACATTCATTATTCAATAGAGCCCAATAGCAAAAATCAGGATTTGAATGAAGAATCACATTTCTTGGTAGAATCATGCAGGATTGAAATTTTTGATGGTTTTTTACTCCTCTCAACAGCCCAAATAAGTTTCTAAAAGGATGAGTTTGCAACTACTTTACTTTTGGAGAAAATTCAAAACATTCATTATTCAATAGGGCCCAAAATATCAAAAAACAGCGGTTTGAATGAACACACATTTCTTGGTAGAATCGTGCAGGACTGAAATTTTTGATGTTTTTCTACTCCTCTCATGAGCCCAAACAAGTCTCTAAAAGGATGAGTTTGCAACTACTTTACTTTTGGAGAAAATTCAAAACATTCATTATTCAATAGAGCCCAATAGCAAAAACCAGCGTTTTGAATGAAGAATCACATTTCTTGGTAGAATCATGCAGGATTGAAATTTTTGATGGTTTTTTACTCCTCTCAACAGCCCAAACAAGTTTCTAAAAGGATGAGTTTGCAACTAGTTTACTTTTGGAGAAAATTCAAAACATTCATTATTCAATAGGGCCCAAACTATCAAAAACCAGCGGTTTCAATGAACACACATTTCTTGGTAGAATCATGCAGGACTGAAATTTTTGATGTTTTTCTTCTCCTCTCATGAGCCCAAACAAGTCTCTAAAAGCATGAGTTTGCAACTACTTTACTTTTGGAGAAAATTCAAAACATTCATTATTCAATAGAGCCCAATAGCAAAAATCAGGTTTTGAATGAAGAATCACATTTCTTGGTAGAATCATGCAGGATTGAAATTTTTGATGGTGTTTTACTCCTCTCTACAGCCCAAACAAGTTTCTAAAAGGATGAGTTTGCAACTACTTTACTTTTGGAGAAAATTCAAAACATTCATTATTCAATAGGGCCCAAAATATCAAAAAACAGCGGTTTGAATGAACACACATTTCTTGGTAGAATCATGCAGGACTGAAATTTTTGATGTTTTTCTACTCCTCTCATGAGCCCAAACAAGTCTCTAAAAGCATGAGTTTGCAACTACTTTACTTTTGGAGAAAATTCAAAACATTCACTTTTCACTAGAGCCCAATAGCAAAAATCAGGTTTTGAATGAAGAATCACATTTCTTGGTAGAATCATGCTGCATTGAAATTTTTGATGGTTTTTTACTCCTCTCAACAGCCCAAACAAGTTTCTAAAAGGATGAGTTTGCAACTAATTTACTTTTGGAGAAAATTCAAAACATTCATTATTCAATAGGGCCCAAACTATCAAAAACCAGCGGTTTCAATGAACACACATTTCTTGGTAGAATCATGCAAGACTGAAATTTTTGATGTTTTTCTACTCCTCTCATGAGCCCAAACAAGTCTCTAAAAGCATGAGTTTGCAACTACTTTACTTTTGGAGAAAATTCAAAACATTCATTATTCAATAGAGCCCAATAGCAAAAATCAGGTTTTGAATGAAGATTCACATTTCTTGGTAGAATCATGCAGGATTGAAATTTTTGATGGTTTTTTACTCCTCTCAACAGCCCAAACAAGTTTCTAAAAGGATGAGTTTGCAACTACTTTACTTTTGGAGAAAATTCAAAACATTCATTATTCAATAGGGCCCAAACTATCAAAAACCAGCGGTTTCAATGAACACACATTTCTTGGTAGAATCATGCAGGACTGAAATTTTTGATGTTTTTCTACTCCTCTCATGAGCCCAAACAAGTCTTTAAAAGCATGAGTTTGCAACTACTTTACTTTTGGAGAAAATTCAAAACATTCATTATTCAATAGAGCCTAATAGCAAAAATCAGGTTTTGAATGAAGAATCACATTTCTTGGTAAAATCATGCAGGATTGAAATTTTTGATGGTTTTTTACTCCTCTCAACAGCCCAAACAAGTTTCTAAAAGGATGAGTTTGCAACTACTTTACTTTTGGAGAAAATTCAAAACATTCATTATTCAATAGGGCCCAAACTATCAAAAACCAGCGGTTTCAATGAACACACATTTCTTGGTAGAATCATGCAGGACTGAAATTTTTTATGTTTTTCTACTCCTCTCATGAGCCCAAACAAGTCTCTAAAAGCATGAGTTTGCAACTACTTTACTTTTGGAGAAAATTCAAAACATTCATTATTCAATAGACCCCAATAGCAAAAATCAGGTTTTGAATGAAGAATCACATTTCTTGGTAGAATCATGCAGGATTGAAATTTTTGATGGTTTTTTACTCCTCTCAACAGCCCAAACAAGTTTCTAAAAGGATGAGTTTGCAACTACTTTACTTTTGGAGAAAATTCAAAACATTCATTATTCAATAGGGCCCAAACTATCAAAAACCAGCGGTTTCAATGAACACACATTTCTTGGTAGAATCATGCAGGACTGAAATTTTTGATGTTTTTCTACTCCTCTCATGAGCCCAAACAAGTCTCTAAAAGCATGAGTTTGCAACTACTTTACTTTTGGAGAAAATTCAAAACATTCATTATTCAATAGAGCCCAATAGCAAAAATCAGGTTTTGAATGAAGAATCACATTTCTTGGTAGAATCATGCAGGATTGAAATTTTTGATGGTTTTTTACTCCTCTCTACAGCCCAAACAAGTTTCTAAAAGGATGACTTTGCAACTGCTTTACTTTTGGAGAAAATTCAAAACATTCATTATTCAATAGGGCCCAAACTGTCAAAAACCAGCGGTTTCAATGAACACACATTTCTTGGTAGAATCATGCAGGACTGAAATTTTTGATGTTTTTCTACTCCTCTCATGAGCCCAAACAAGTCTCTAAAAGGATGAGTTTGCAACTACTTTACTTTTGGAGAAAATTCAAAACATTCATTATTCAATAGAGCCCAATAGCAAAAATCAGGTTTTGAATGAAGAATCACATTTCTTGGTAGAATCATGCAGGATTGAAATTTTTGATGGTTTTTTACTCCTCTCAACAGCCCAAACAAGTTTCTAAAAGGATGAGTTTGTAACTGCTTTACTTTTGGAGAAAATTCAAAACATTCATTATTCAATAGGGCCCAAACTATCAAAAACCAGCGGTTTGAATGAACACACATTTCTTGGTAGAATCATGCAGGACTGAAATTTTTGATGTTTTTCTACTCCTCTCATGAGCCCAAACAAGTCTCTAAAAGCATGAGTTTGCAACTACTTTACTTTTGGAGAAAATTCAAAACATTCATTATTCAATAGAGCCCAATAGGAAAAATCAGGTTTTGAATGAAGAATCACATTTCTTGGTAGAATCATGCAGGATTGAAATTTTTGATGGTTTTTTACTCCTCTCAACAGCCCAAACAAGTTTCTAAAAGGATGAGTTTGCAACTACTTTACTTTTGGAGAAAATTCAAAACATTCATTATTCAATAGTGCCCAAAATATCAAAAACCAGCGGTTTGAATGAACACACATTTCTTGGTAGAATCGTGCAGGACTGAAATTTTTGATGTTTTTCTACTCCTCTCATGAGCCCAAACAAGTCTCTAAAAGGATGAGTTTGCAACTACTTTACTTTTGGAGAAAATTCAAAACATTCATTATTCAATAGAGCCCAATAGCAAAAACCAGCGTTTTGAATGAAGAATCACATTTCTTGGTAGAATCATGCAGGATTGAAATTTTTGATGGTTTTTTACTCCTCTCAACAGCCCAAACAAGTTTCTAAAAGGATGAGTTTGCAACTACTTTACTTTTGGAGAAAATTCAAAACATTCATTATTCAATAGGGCCCAAACTATCAAAAAACAGCGGTTTCAATGAACACACATTTCTTGGTAGAATCATGCAGGACTGAAATTTTTGATGTTTTTCTACTCCTCTCATGAGACCAAACAAGTCTCTAAAAGCATGAGTTTGCAACTACTTTACTTTTGGAGAAAATTCAAAACATTCATTATTCAATAGAGCCCAATAGCAAAAATCAGGTTTTGAATGAAGAATCACATTTCTTGGTAAAATCATGCAGGATTGAAATTTTTGATGGTTTTTTATTCCTCTCAACAGCCCAAACAAGTTTCTAAAAGGATGAGTTTGCAACTACTTTACTTTTGGAGAAAATTCAAAACATTCATTATTCAATAGGGCCCAAACTATCAAAAACCAGCGGTTTGAATGAACACACATTTCTTGGTAGAATCATGCAGGACTGAAATTTTTGATGTTTTTCTACTCCTCTCATGAGCCCAAGCAAGTCTCTAAAAGCATGAGTTTGCAACTACTTTACTTTTGGAGAAAATTCAAAACATTCATTATTCAATAGAGCCCAATAGCAAAAATCAGGTTTTGAATGAAGAATCACATTTCTTGGTAGAATCATGCAGGATTGAAATTTTTGATGGTTTTCTACTCCTCTCAACAGCCCAAACAAGTTTCTAAAAGGATGAGTTTGCAACTACTTTACTTTTGGAGAAAATTCAAAACATTCATTATTCTATAAGGCCCAAAATATCAAAAACCAGCGGTTTGAATGAACACACATTTCTTGGTAGAATCGTGCAGGACTGAAATTTTTGATGTTTTTCTACTCCTCTCATGAGCCCAAACAAGTCTCTAAAAGGATGAGTTTGCAACTACTTTACTTTTGGAGAAAATTCAAAACATTCATTATTCAATAGAGCCCAATAGCAAAAACCAGCGTTTTGAATGAAGAATCACATTTCTTGGTAGAATCATGCAGGATTGAAATTTTTGATGGTTTTTTACTCCTCTCAACAGCCCAAACAAGTTTCTAAAAGGATGAGTTTGCAAATACTTTACTTTTGGAGAAAATTCAAAACATTCATTATTCAATAGGGCCCAAACTATCAAAAACCAGCGGTTTCAATGAACACACATTTCTTGGTAGAATCGTGCAGGACTGAAATTTTTGATGTTTTTCTACTCCTCTCATGAGCCCAAACAAGTCTCTAAAAGCATGAGTTTGCAACTACTTTACTTTTGGAGAAAATTCAAAACATTCATTATTCAATAGCGCCCAATAGCAAAAATCAGGTTTTGAATGAAGAATCACATTTCTTGGTAGAATCATGCAGGATTGAAATTTTTGATGGTTTTTTACTCCTCTCAACAGCCCAAACAAGTTTCTAAAAGGATGAGTTTGCAACTACTTTACTTTTGGAGAAAATTCAAAACATTCATTATTCAATAGGGCCCAAAATATCAAAAACCAGCCGTTTCAATGAACACACATTTCTTGGTAGAATCATGCAGGACTGAAATTTTTGATGTTTTTCTACTCCTCTCCTGAGCCCAAACAAGTCTCTAAAAGCATGAGTTTGCAACTACTTTACTTTTGGAGAAAATTCAAAACATTCATTATTCAATAGAGCCCAATAGCAAAAATCAGGTTTTGAATGAAGAATCACATTTCTTGGTAGAATCATGCAGGATTGAAATTTTTGATGGTTTTTTACTCCTCTCAACAGCCCACACAAGTTTCTAAAAGAATGAGTTTGCAACTACTTTACTTTTGGAGAAAATTCAAAACATTCATTATTCAATAGGGCCCAAACTATCAAAAACCAGCGGTTTGAATGAACTCACATTTCTTGGTAGAATCATGCAGGACTGAAATTTTTGATGTTTTTCTACTCCTCTCATGAGCCCAAACAAGTCTCTAAAAGCATGAGTTTGCAACTACTTTACTTTTGGAGAAAATTCAAAACATTCACTTTTCACTAGAGCCCAATAGCAAAAATCAGGTTTTGAATGAAGAATCACATTTCTTGGTAGAATCATGCTGCATTGAAATTTTTGATGGTTTTTTACTCCTCTCAACAGCCCAAACAAGTTTCTAAAAGGATGAGTTTGCAACTAATTTACTTTTGGAGAAAATTCAAAACATTCATTATTCAATAGGGCCCAAACTATCAAAAACCAGCGGTTTCAATGAACACACATTTCTTGGTAGAATCATGCAAGACTGAAATTTTTGATGTTTTTCTACTCCTCTCATGAGCCCAAACAAGTCTCTAAAAGCATGAGTTTGCAACTACTTTACTTTTGGAGAAAATTCAAAACATTCATTATTCAATAGAGCCCAATAGCAAAAATCAGGTTTTGAATGAAGATTCACATTTCTTGGTAGAATCATGCAGGATTGAAATTTTTGATGGTTTTTTACTCCTCTCAACAGCCCAAACAAGTTTCTAAAAGGATGAGTTTGCAACTACTTTACTTTTGGAGAAAATTCAAAACATTCATTATTCAATAGGGCCCAAAATATCAAAAACCAGCCGTTTCAATGAACACACATTTCTTGGTAGAATCATGCAGGACTGAAATTTTTGATGTTTTTCTACTCCTCTCATGAGCCCAAACAAGTCTCTAAAAGCATGAGTTTGCAACTACTTTACTTTTGGAGAAAATTCAAAACATTCATTATTCAATAGAGCCCAATAGCAAAAATCAGGTTTTGAATGAAGATTCACATTTCTTGGTAGAATCATGCAGGATTGAAATTTTTGATGGTTTTTTACTCCTCTCAACAGCCCAAACAAGTTTCTAAAAGGATGAGTTTGCAACTACTTTACTTTTGGAGAAAATTCAAAACATTCATTATTCAATAGGGCCCAAAATATCAAAAACCAGCCGTTTCAATGAACACACATTTCTTGGTAGAATCATGCAGGACTGAAATTTTTGATGTTTTTCTACTCCTCTCATGAGCCCAAACAAGTCTCTAAAAGCATGAGTTTGCAACTACTTTACTTTTGGAGAAAATTCAAAACATTCATTATTCAATAGAGCCCAATAGCAAAAATCAGGTTTTGAATGAAGAATCACATTTCTTGGTAGAATCATGCAGGATTGAAATTTTTGATGGTTTTTTACTCCTCTCAACAGCCCAAACAAGTTTCTAAAAGGATGAGTTTGCAACTACTTTACTTTTGGAGAAAATTCAAAACATTCATCATTCAATAGGGCCCAAACTATCAAAAACCAGCGGTTTCAATGAACACACATTTCTTGGTAGAATCATGCAGGACTGAAATTTTTGATGTTTTTCTACTCCTCTCATGAGCCCAAACAAGTCTCTAAAAGCATGAGTTTGCAACTACTTTACTTTTGGAGAAAATTCAAAACATTCATTATTCAATAGAGCCCAATAGCAAAAATCAGGTTTTGAATGAAGAATCACATTTCTTGGTAAAATCATGCAGGATTGAAATTTTTGATGGTTTTTTACTCCTCTCAACAGCCCAAACAAGTTTCTAAAAGGATGAGTTTGCAACTACTTTACTTTTGGAGAAAATTCAAAACATTCATTATTCAATAGGGCCCAAACTATCAAAAACCAGCGGTTTCAATGAACACACATTTCTTGGTAGAATCATGCAGGACTGAAATTTTTGATGTTTTTCTACTCCTCTCATGAGCCCAAACAAGTCTCTAAAAGCATGAGTTTGCAACTACTTTACTTTTGGAGAAAATTCAAAACATTCATTATTCAATAGAGCCCAATAGCAAAAATCAGGTTTTGAATGAAGAATCACATTTCTTGGTAAAATCATGCAGGATTGAAATTTTTGATGGTTTTTTACTCCTCTCAACAGCCCAAACAAGTTTCTAAAAGGATGAATTTGCAACTACTTTACATTTGGAGAAAATTCAAAACATTCATTATTCAATAGGGCCCAAAATATCAAAAACCAGCGGTTTGAATGAACACACATTTCTTGGTAGAATCGTGCAGGACTGAAATTTTTGATGTTTTTCTACTCCTCTCATGAGCCCAAACAAGTCTCTAAAAGGATGAGTTTGCAACTACTTTACTTTTGGAGAAAATTCAAAACATTCATTATTCAAAAGAGCCCAATAGCAAAAACCAGCGTTTTGAATGAAGAATCACATTTCTTCGTAGAATCATGCAGGATTGAAATTTTTGATGGTTTTCTACTCCTCTCATGAGCCCAAACAAGTCTCTAAAAGCATGAGTTTGCAACTACTTTACTTTTGGAGAAAATTCAAAACATTCATTATTCAATAGAGCCCAATAGCAAAAATCAGGTTTTGAATGAAGAAACACATTTCTTGGTAAAATCATGCAGGATTGAAATTTTTGATGGTTTTTTACTCCTCTCAACAGCCCAAACAAGTTTCTAAAAGGATGAGTTTGCAACTACTTTACTTTTGGAGAAAATTCAAAACATTCATTATTCAATAGGGCCCAAACTATCAAAAACCAGCGGTTTGAATGAACACACATTTCTTGGTAGAATCATGCAGGACTGAAATTTTTGATGTTTTCTACTCCTCTCATAAGCCCAAACAAGTCTCTAAAAGCATGAGTTTGCAACTACTTTACTTTTGGAGAAAATTCAAAACATTCACTTTTCACTAGAACCCAATAGCAAAAATCAGGTTTTGAATGAAGAATCACATTTCTTGGTAGAATCATGCTGCATTGAAATTTTTGATGGTTTTTTACTCCTCTCAACAGCCCAAACAAGTTTCTAAAAGGATGAGTTTGCAACTACTTTACTTTTGGAGAAAATTCAAAACATTCATTATTCAATAGGGCCCAAACTATCAAAAACCAGCGGTTTCAATGAACACACATTTCTTGGTAGAATCATGCAGGACTGAAATTTTTGATGTTTTTCTACTCCTCTCATGAGCCCAAACAAGTCTCTAAAAGCATGAGTTTGCAACTACTTTACTTTTGGAGAAAATTCAAAACATTCATCATTCAATAGAGCCCAATAGCAAAAATCAGGTTTTGAATGAAGATTCACATTTCTTGGAAGAATCATGCAGGATTGAAATTTTTGATGGTTTTTTACTCCTCTCAACAGCCCAAACAAGTTTCTAAAAGGATGAGTTTGCAACTACTTTACTTTTGGAGAAAATTCAAAACATTCATTATTCAATAGGGCCCAAACTATCAAAAACCAGCGGTTTCAATGAACACACATTTCTTGGTAGAATCATGCAGGACTGAAATTTTTGATGTTTTTCTACTCCTCTCATGAGCCCAAACAAGTCTCTAAAAGCATGAGTTTGCAACTACTTTACTTTTGGAGAAAATTCAAATCATTCATTATTCAATAGAGCCCAATAGCAAAAATCAGGTTTTGAATGAAGAATCACATTTCTTGGTAGAATCATGCAGGATTGAAATTTTTGATGGTTTTTTACTCCTCTCTACAGCCCAAACAAGTTTCTAAAAGGATGAGTTTGCAACTACTTTACTTTTGGAGAAAATTCAAAACATTCATTATTCAATAGGGCCCAAAATATCAAAAAACAGCGGTTTGAATGAACACACATTTCTTGGTAGAATCGTGCAGGACTGAAATTTTTGATGTTTTTCTACTCCTCTCATGAGCCCAAACAAGTCTCTAAAAGGATGAGTTTGCAACTACTTTACTTTTGGAGAAAATTCAAAACATTCATTATTCAATAGAGCCCAATAGCAAAAACCAGCGTTTTGAATGGAGAATCACATTTCTTGGTAGAATCATGCAGGATTGAAATTTTTGATGGTTTTTTACTCCTCTCAACAGCCCAAACATGTTTCTAAAAGGATGAGTTTGCAACTACTTTACTTTTGGAGAAAATTCAAAACATTCATTATTCAATAGGGCCCAAACTATCAAAAACCAGCGGTTTCAATGAACACACATTTCTTGGTAGAATCATGCAGGACTGAAATTTTTGATGTTTTTCTTCTCCTCTCATGAGCCCAAACAAGTCTCTAAAAGCATGAGTTTGCAACTACTTTACTTTTGGAGAAAATTCAAAGCATTCATTATTCAATAGAGCCCAATAGCAAAAATCAGGTTTTGAATGAAGAATCACATTTCTTGGTAGAATCATGCAGGATTGAAATTTTTGATGGTTTTTTACTCCTCTCTACAGCCCAAACAAGTTTCTAAAAGGATGAGTTTGCAACTGCTTTACTTTTGGAGAAAATTCAAAACATTCATTATTCAATAGGGCCCAAACTATCAAAAACCAGCGGTTTCAATGAACACACATTTCTTGGTAGAATCATGCAGGACTGAAATTTTTGATGTTTTTCTACTCCTCTCATGAGCCCAAACAAGTCTCTAAAAGGATGAGTTTGCAACTACTTTACTTTTGGAGAAAATTCAAAACATTCATTATTCAATAGAGCCCAATAGCAAAAATCAGGTTTTGAATGAAGAATCACATTTCTTGGTAGAATCATGCAGGATTGAAATTTTTGATGGTTTTTTACTCCTCTCAACAGCCCAAACAAGTTTCTAAAAGGATGAGTTTGCAACTGCTTTACTTTTGGAGAAAATTCAAAACATTCATTATTCAATAGGGCCCAAACTATCAAAAACCAGCGGTTTGAATGAACACACATTTCTTGGTAGAATCATGCAGGACTGAAATTTTTGATGTTTTTCTACTCCTCTCATGAGCCCAAACAAGTCTCTAAAAGCATGAGTTTGCAACTACTTTACTTTTGGAGAAAATTCAAAACATTCATTATTCAATAGAGCCCAATAGCAAAAACCAGCATTTTGAATGAAGAATCACATATCTTGGTAGAATCATGCAGGATTGAAATTTTTGATGGTTTTTTACTCCTCTCAACAGCCCAAACAAGTTTCTAAAAGGATGAGTTTGCAACTACTTTACTTTTGGAGAAAATTCAAAACATTCATTATTCAATAGGGCCCAAACTATCAAAAAACAGCGGTTTCAATGAACACACATTTCTTGGTAGAATCATGCAGGACTGAAATTTTTGATGTTTTTCTACTCCTCTCATGAGACCAAACAAGTCTCTAAAAGCATGATTTTGCAACTACTTTACTTTTGGAGAAAATTCAAAACATTCATTATTCAATAGAGCCCAATAGCAAAAATCAGGTTTTGAATGAAGAATCACATTTCTTGGTAAAATCATGCAGGATTGAAATTTTTGATGGTTTTTTACTCCTCTCAACAGCCCAAACAAATTTCTAAAAGGATGAGTTTGCAACTACTTTACTTTTGGAGAAAATTCAAAACATTCATTATTCAATAGGGCCCAAACTATCAAAAACCAGCGGTTTGAATGAACACACATTTCTTGGTAGAATCATGCAGGACTGAAATTTTTGATGTTTTTCTACTCCTCTCATGAGCCCAAACAAGTCTCTAAAAGCATGAGTTTGCAACTACTTTACTTTTGGAGAAAATTCAAAACATTCATTATTCAATAGAGCCCAATAGCAAAAATCAGGTTTTGAATGAAGAATCACATTTCTTGGTAGAATCATGCAGGATTGAAATTTTTGATGGTTTTTTACTCCTCTCAACAGCCCAAACAAGTTTCTAAAAGGATGAGTTTGCAACTACTTTACTTTTGGAGAAAATTCAAAACATTCATTATTCTATAAGGCCCAAAATATCAAAAACCAGCGGTTTGAATGAACACACATTTCTTGGTAGAATCGTGCAGGACTGAAATTTTTGATGTTTTTCTACTCCTCTCATGAGCCCAAACAAGTCTCTAAAAGGATGAGTTTGCAACTACTTTACTTTTGGAGAAAATTCAAAACATTCATTATTCAATAGAGCCCAATAGCAAAAACCAGCGTTTTGAATGAAGAATCACATTTCTTGGTAGAATCATGCAGGATTGAAATTTTTGATGGTTTTTTACTCCTCTCAACAGCCCAAACAAGTTTCTAAAAGGATGAGTTTGCAACTACTTTACTTTTGGAGAAAATTCAAAACATTCATTATTCAATAGGGCCCAAAATATCAAAAACCAGCGGTTTCAATGAATACACATTTCTTGGTAGAATCATGCAGGACTGAAATTTTTGATGTTTTTCAACTCCTCTCATGAGCCCAAACAAGTCTCTAAAAGCATGAGTTTGCAACTACTTTACTTTTGGAGAAAATTCAAAACATTCATTATTCAATAGAGCCCAATAGCAAAAATCAGGTTTTGAATGAAGAATCACATTTCTTGGTAGAATCATGCAGGATTGAAATTTTTGATGGTTTTTTACTCCTCTCAACAGCCCAAACAAGTTTCTAAAAGGATGAGTTTGCAAATACTTTACTTTTGGAGAAAATTCAAAACATTCATTATTCAATAGGGCCCAAACTATCAAAAACCAGCGGTTTCAATGAACACACATTTCTTGGTAGAATCGTGCAGGACTGAAATTTTTGATGTTTTTCTACTCCTCTCATGAGCCCAAACAAGTCTCTAAAAGCATGAGTTTGCAACTACTTTACTTTTGGAGAAAATTCAAAACATTCATTATTCAATAGCGCCCAATAGCAAAAATCAGGTTTTGAATGAAGAATCACATTTCTTTGTAGAATCATGCAGGATTGAAATTTTTGATGGTTTTTTACTCCTCTCAACAGCCCAAACAAGTTTCTAAAAGGATGAGTTTGCAACTACTTTACTTTTGGAGAAAATTCAAAACATTCATTATTCAATAGGGCCCAAAATATCAAAAACCAGCCGTTTCAATGAACACACATTTCTTGGTAGAATCATGCAGGACTGAAATTTTTGATGTTTTTCTACTCCTCTCCTGAGCCCAAACAAGTCTCTAAAAGCATGAGTTTGCAACTACTTTACTTTTGGAGAAAATTCAAAACATTCATTATTCAATAGACCCCAATAGCAAAAATCAGGTTTTGAATGAAGAATCACATTTCTTGGTAGAATCATGCAGGATTGAAATTTTTGATGGTTTTTTACTCCTCTCAACAGCCCAAACAAGTTTCTAAAAGGATGAGTTTGCAACTACTTTACTTTTGGAGAAAATTCAAAACATTCATTATTCAATAGGGCCCAAACTATCAAAAACCAGCGGTTTGAATGAACTCACATTTCTTGGTAGAATCATGCAGGACTGAAATTTTTGATGTTTTTCTACTCCTCTCATGAGCCCAAACAAGTCTCTAAAAGCATGAGTTTGCAACTACTTTACTTTTGGAGAAAATTCAAAACATTCACTTTTCACTAGAGCCCAATAGCAAAAATCAGGTTTTGAATGAAGAATCACATTTCTTGGTAGAATCACGCTGCATTGAAATTTTTGATGGTTTTTTACTCCTCTCAACAGCCCAAACAAGTTTCTAAAAGGATGAGTTTGCAACTAATTTACTTTTGGAGAAAATTCAAAACATTCATTATTCAATAGGGCCCAAACTATCAAAAACCAGCGGTTTCAATGAACACACATTTCTTGGTAGAATCATGCAGGACTGAAATTTTTTATGTTTTTCTACTCCTCTCATGAGCCCAAACAAGTCTCTAAAAGCATGAGTTTGCAACTACTTTACTTTTGGAGAAAATTCAAAACATTCATTATTCAATAGACCCCAATAGCAAAAATCAGGTTTTGAATGAAGAATCACATTTCTTGGTAGAATCATGCAGGATTGAAATTTTTGATGGTTTTTTACTCCTCTCAACAGCCCAAACAAGTTTCTAAAAGGATGAGTTTGCAACTACTTTACTTTTGGAGAAAATTCAAAACATTCATTATTCAATAGGGCCCAAACTATCAAAAACCAGCGGTTTCAATGAACACACATTTCTTGGTAGAATCATGCAGGACTGAAATTTTTGATGTTTTTCTACTCCTCTCATGAGCCCAAACAAGTCTCTAAAAGCATGAGTTTGCAACTACTTTACTTTTGGAGAAAATTCAAAACATTCATTATTCAATAGAGCCCAATAGCAAAAATCAGGTTTTGAATGAAGAATCACATTTCTTGGTAGAATCATGCAGGATTGAAATTTTTGATGGTTTTTTACTCCTCTCTACAGCCCAAACAAGTTTCTAAAAGGATGACTTTGCAACTGCTTTACTTTTGGAGAAAATTCAAAACATTCATTATTCAATAGGGCCCAAACTGTCAAAAACCAGCGGTTTCAATGAACACACATTTCTTGGTAGAATCATGCAGGACTGAAATTTTTGATGTTTTTCTACTCCTCTCATGAGCCCAAACAAGTCTCTAAAAGGATGAGTTTGCAACTACTTTACTTTTGGAGAAAATTCAAAACATTCATTATTCAATAGAGCCCAATAGCAAAAATCAGGTTTTGAATGAAGAATCACATTTCTTGGTAGAATCATGCAGGATTGAAATTTTTGATGGTTTTTTACTCCTCTCAACAGCCCAAACAAGTTTCTAAAAGGATGAGTTTGCAACTACTTTACTTTTGGAGAAAATTCAAAACATTCATTATTCAATAGGGCCCAAACTATCAAAAACCAGCGGTTTCAATGAACACACATTTCTTGGTAGAATCATGCAGGACTGAAATTTTTGATGTTTTTCTACTCTCATGAGCCCAAACAAGTCTCTAAAAGCATGAGTTTGCAACTACTTTACTTTTGGAGAAAATTCAAAACATTCATTATTCAATAGAGCCCAATAGCAAAAATCAGGTTTTGAATGAAGAATCACATTTCTTGGTAGAATCATGCAGGATTGAAATTTTTGATGGTTTTTTACTCCTCTCAACAGCCCAAACAAGTTTCTAAAAGGATGAGTTTGTAACTGCTTTACTTTTGGAGAAAATTCAAAACATTCATTATTCAATAGGGCCCAAACTATCAAAAACCAGCGGTTTCAATGAACACACATTTCTTGGTAGAATCATGCAGGACTGAAATTTTTGATGTTTTTCTACTCCTCTCATGAGCCCAAACAAGTCTCTAAAAGCATGAGTTTGCAACTACTTTACTTTTGGAGAAAATTCAAAACATGCATTATTCTATAGAGCCCAATAGGAAAAATCAGGTTTTGAATGAAGAATCACATTTCTTGGTAGAATCATGCAGGATTGAAATTTTTGATGGTTTTTTACTCCTCTCAACAGCCCAAACAAGTTTCTAAAAGGATGAGTTTGCAACTACTTTACTTTTGGAGAAAATTCAAAACATTCATTATTCAATAGTGCCCAAAATATCAAAAACCAGCGGTTTGAATGAACACACATTTCTTGGTAGAATCGTGCAGGACTGAAATTTTTGATGTTTTTCTACTCCTCTCATGAGCCCAAACAAGTCTCTAAAAGGATGAGTTTGCAACTACTTTACTTTTGGAGAAAATTCAAAACATTCATTATTCAATAGAGCCCAATAGCAAAAACCAGCGTTTTGAATGAAGAATCACATTTCTTGGTAGAATCATGCAGGATTGAAATTTTTGATGGTTTTTTACTCCTCTCAACAGCCCAAACAAGTTTCTAAAAGGATGAGTTTGCAACTACTTTACTTTTGGAGAAAATTCAAAACATTCATTATTCAATAGGGCCCAAACTATCAAAAAACAGCGGTTTCAATGAACACACATTTCTTGGTAGAATCATGCAGGACTGAAATTTTTGATGTTTTTCTACTCCTCTCATGAGACCAAACAAGTCTCTAAAAGCATGAGTTTGCAACTACTTTACTTTTGGAGAAAATTCAAAACATTCATTATTCAATAGAGCCCAATAGCAAAAATCAGGTTTTGAATGAAGAATCACATTTCTTGGTAAAATCATGCAGGATTGAAATTTTTGATGGTTTTTTATTCCTCTCAACAGCCCAAACAAGTTTCTAAAAGGATGAGTTTGCAACTACTTTACTTTTGGAGAAAATTCAAAACATTCATTATTCAATAGGGCCCAAACTATCAAAAACCAGCGGTTTGAATGAACACACATTTCTTGGTAGAATCATGCAGGACTGAAATTTTTGATGTTTTTCTACTCCTCTCATGAGCCCAAACAAGTCTCTAAAAGCATGAGTTTGCAACTACTTTACTTTTGGAGAAAATTCAAAACATTCATTATTCAATAGAGCCCAATAGCAAAAATCAGGTTTTGAATGAAGAATCACATTTCTTGGTAGAATCATGCAGGATTGAAATTTTTGATGGTTTTCTACTCCTCTCAACAGCCCAAACAAGTTTCTAAAAGGATGAGTTTGCAACTACTTTACTTTTGGAGAAAATTCAAAACATTCATTATTCAATAGGGCCCAAACTATCAAAAAACAGCGGTTTCAATGAACACACATTTCTTGGTAGAATCATGCAGGACTGAAATTTTTGATGTTTTTCTACTCCTCTCATGAGACCAAACAAGTCTCTAAAAGCATGAGTTTGCAACTACTTTACTTTTGGAGAAAATTCAAAACATTCATTATTCAATAGAGCCCAATAGCAAAAATCAGGTTTTGAATGAAGAATCACATTTCTTGGTAAAATCATGCAGGATTGAAATTTTTGATGGTTTTTTATTCCTCTCAACAGCCCAAACAAGTTTCTAAAAGGATGAGTTTGCAACTACTTTACTTTTGGAGAAAATTCAAAACATTCATTATTCAATAGGGCCCAAACTATCAAAAACCAGCGGTTTGAATGAACACACATTTCTTGGTAGAATCATGCAGGACTGAAATTTTTGATGTTTTTCTACTCCTCTCATGAGCCCAAACAAGTCTCTAAAAGCATGAGTTTGCAACTACTTTACTTTTGGAGAAAATTCAAAACATTCATTATTCAATAGAGCCCAATAGCAAAAATCAGGTTTTGAATGAAGAATCACATTTCTTGGTAGAATCATGCAGGATTGAAATTTTTGATGGTTTTCTACTCCTCTCAACAGCCCAAACAAGTTTCTAAAAGGATGAGTTTGCAACTACTTTACTTTTGGAGAAAATTCAAAACATTCATTATTCTATAAGGCCCAAAATATCAAAAACCAGCGGTTTGAATGAACACACATTTCTTGGTAGAATCGTGCAGGACTGAAATTTTTGATGTTTTTCTACTCCTCTCATGAGCCCAAACAAGTCTCTAAAAGGATGAGTTTGCAACTACTTTACTTTTGGAGAAAATTCAAAACATTCATTATTCAATAGAGCCCAATAGCAAAAACCAGCGTTTTGAATGAAGAATCACATTTCTTGGTAGAATCATGCAGGATTGAAATTTTTGATGGTTTTTTACTCCTCTCAACAGCCCAAACAAGTTTCTAAAAGGATGAGTTTGCAAATACTTTACTTTTGGAGAAAATTCAAAACATTCATTATTCAATAGGGCCCAAACTATCAAAAACCAGCGGTTTCAATGAACACACATTTCTTGGTAGAATCGTGCAGGACTGAAATTTTTGATGTTTTTCTACTCCTCTCATGAGCCCAAACAAGTCTCTAAAAGCATGAGTTTGCAACTACTTTACTTTTGGAGAAAATTCAAAACATTCACTTTTCACTAGAGCCCAATAGCAAAAATCAGGTTTTGAATGAAGAATCACATTTCTTGGTAGAATCATGCTGCATTGAAATTTTTGATGGTTTTTTACTCCTCTCAACAGCCCAAACAAGTTTCTAAAAGGATGAGTTTGCAACTAATTTACTTTTGGAGAAAATTCAAAACATTCATTATTCAATAGGGCCCAAACTATCAAAAACCAGCGGTTTCAATGAACACACATTTCTTGGTAGAATCATGCAAGACTGAAATTTTTGATGTTTTTCTACTCCTCTCATGAGCCCAAACAAGTCTCTAAAAGCATGAGTTTGCAACTACTTTACTTTTGGAGAAAATTCAAAACATTCATTATTCAATAGAGCCCAATAGCAAAAATCAGGTTTTGAATGAAGATTCACATTTCTTGGTAGAATCATGCAGGATTGAAATTTTTGATGGTTTTTTACTCCTCTCAACAGCCCAAACAAGTTTCTAAAAGGATGAGTTTGCAACTACTTTACTTTTGGAGAAAATTCAAAACATTCATTATTCAATAGGGCCCAAAATATCAAAAACCAGCCGTTTCAATGAACACACATTTCTTGGTAGAATCATGCAGGACTGAAATTTTTGATGTTTTTCTACTCCTCTCATGAGCCCAAACAAGTCTCTAAAAGCATGAGTTTGCAACTACTTTACTTTTGGAGAAAATTCAAAACATTCATTATTCAATAGAGCCCAATAGCAAAAATCAGGTTTTGAATGAAGAATCACATTTCTTGGTAGAATCATGCAGGATTGAAATTTTTGATGGTTTTTTACTCCTCTCAACAGCCCAAACAAGTTTCTAAAAGGATGAGTTTGCAACTACTTTACTTTTGGAGAAAATTCAAAACATTCATCATTCAATAGGGCCCAAACTATCAAAAACCAGCGGTTTCAATGAACACACATTTCTTGGTAGAATCATGCAGGACTGAAATTTTTGATGTTTTTCTACTCCTCTCATGAGCCCAAACAAGTCTCTAAAAGCATGAGTTTGCAACTACTTTACTTTTGGAGAAAATTCAAAACATTCATTATTCAATAGAGCCCAATAGCAAAAATCAGGTTTTGAATGAAGAATCACATTTCTTGGTAAAATCATGCAGGATTGAAATTTTTGATGGTTTTTTACTCCTCTCAACAGCCCAAACAAGTTTCTAAAAGGATGAGTTTGCAACTACTTTACTTTTGGAGAAAATTCAAAACATTCATTATTCAATAGGGCCCAAACTATCAAAAACCAGCGGTTTCAATGAACACACATTTCTTGGTAGAATCATGCAGGACTGAAATTTTTGATGTTTTTCTACTCCTCTCATGAGCCCAAACAAGTCTCTAAAAGCATGAGTTTGCAACTACTTTACTTTTGGAGAAAATTCAAAACATTCATTATTCAATAGAGCCCAATAGCAAAAATCAGGTTTTGAATGAAGAATCACATTTCTTGGTAAAATCATGCAGGATTGAAATTTTTGATGGTTTTTTACTCCTCTCAACAGCCCAAACAAGTTTCTAAAAGGATGAATTTGCAACTACTTTACATTTGGAGAAAATTCAAAACATTCATTATTCAATAGGGCCCAAAATATCAAAAACCAGCGGTTTGAATGAACACACATTTCTTGGTAGAATCGTGCAGGACTGAAATTTTTGATGTTTTTCTACTCCTCTCATGAGCCCAAACAAGTCTCTAAAAGGATGAGTTTGCAACTACTTTACTTTTGGAGAAAATTCAAAACATTCATTATTCAAAAGAGCCCAATAGCAAAAACCAGCGTTTTGAATGAAGAATCACATTTCTTCGTAGAATCATGCAGGATTGAAATTTTTGATGGTTTTCTACTCCTCTCATGAGCCCAAACAAGTCTCTAAAAGCATGAGTTTGCAACTACTTTACTTTTGGAGAAAATTCAAAACATTCATTATTCAATAGAGCCCAATAGCAAAAATCAGGTTTTGAATGAAGAAACACATTTCTTGGTAAAATCATGCAGGATTGAAATTTTTGATGGTTTTTTACTCCTCTCAACAGCCCAAACAAGTTTCTAAAAGGATGAGTTTGCAACTACTTTACTTTTGGAGAAAATTCAAAACATTCATTATTCAATAGGGCCCAAACTATCAAAAACCAGCGGTTTGAATGAACACACATTTCTTGGTAGAATCATGCAGGACTGAAATTTTTGATGTTTTCTACTCCTCTCATAAGCCCAAACAAGTCTCTAAAAGCATGAGTTTGCAACTACTTTACTTTTGGAGAAAATTCAAAACATTCACTTTTCACTAGAACCCAATAGCAAAAATCAGGTTTTGAATGAAGAATCACATTTCTTGGTAGAATCATGCTGCATTGAAATTTTTGATGGTTTTTTACTCCTCTCAACAGCCCAAACAAGTTTCTAAAAGGATGAGTTTGCAACTACTTTACTTTTGGAGAAAATTCAAAACATTCATTATTCAATAGGGCCCAAACTATCAAAAACCAGCGGTTTCAATGAACACACATTTCTTGGTAGAATCATGCAGGACTGAAATTTTTGATGTTTTTCTACTCCTCTCATGAGCCCAAACAAGTCTCTAAAAGCATGAGTTTGCAACTACTTTACTTTTGGAGAAAATTCAAAACATTCATTATTCAATAGAGCCCAATAGCAAAAATCAGGTTTTGAATGAAGATTCACATTTCTTGGAAGAATCATGCAGGATTGAAATTTTTGATGGTTTTTTACTCCTCTCAACAGCCCAAACAAGTTTCTAAAAGGATGAGTTTGCAACTACTTTACTTTTGGAGAAAATTCAAAACATTCATTATTCAATAGGGCCCAAACTATCAAAAACCAGCGGTTTGAATGAACACACATTTCTTGGTAGAATCATGCAGGACTGAAATTTTTGATGTTTTTCTACTCCTCTCATGAGCCCAAACAAGTCTCTAAAAGCATGAGTTTGCAACTACTTTACTTTTGGAGAAAATTCAAATCATTCATTATTCAATAGAGCCCAATAGCAAAAATCAGGTTTTGAATGAAGAATCACATTTCTTGGTAGAATCATGCAGGATTGAAATTTTTGATGGTTTTTTACTCCTCTCTACAGCCCAAACAAGTTTCTAAAAGGATGAGTTTGCAACTACTTTACTTTTGGAGAAAATTCAAAACATTCATTATTCAATAGGGCCCAAAATATCAAAAAACAGCGGTTTGAATGAACACACATTTCTTGGTAGAATCGTGCAGGACTGAAATTTTTGATGTTTTTCTACTCCTCTCATGAGCCCAACAAGTCTCTAAAAGGATGAGTTTGCAACTACTTTACTTTTGGAGAAAATTCAAAACATTCATTATTCAATAGAGCCCAATAGCAAAAACCAGCGTTTTGAATGGAGAATCACATTTCTTGGTAGAATCATGCAGGATTGAAATTTTTGATGGTTTTTTACTCCTCTCAACAGCCCAAACATGTTTCTAAAAGGATGAGTTTGCAACTACTTTACTTTTGGAGAAAATTCAAAACATTCATTATTCAATAGGGCCCAAACTATCAAAAACCAGCGGTTTCAATGAACACACATTTCTTGGTAGAATCATGCAGGACTGAAATTTTTGATGTTTTTCTTCTCCTCTCATGAGCCCAAACAAGTCTCTAAAAGCATGAGTTTGCAACTACTTTACTTTTGGAGAAAATTCAAAACATTCATTATTCAATAGAGCCCAATAGCAAAAATCAGGTTTTGAATGAAGAATCACATTTCTTGGTAGAATCATGCAGGATTGAAATTTTTGATGGTTTTTTACTCCTCTCTACAGCCCAAACAAGTTTCTAAAAGGATGAGTTTGCAACTGCTTTACTTTTGGAGAAAATTCAAAACATTCATTATTCAATAGGGCCCAAACTATCAAAAACCAGCGGTTTCAATGAACACACATTTCTTGGTAGAATCATGCAGGACTGAAATTTTTGATGTTTTTCTACTCCTCTCATGAGCCCAAACAAGTCTCTAAAAGGATGAGTTTGCAACTACTTTACTTTTGGAGAAAATTCAAAACATTCATTATTCAATAGAGCCCAATAGCAAAAATCAGGTTTTGAATGAAGAATCACATTTCTTGGTAGAATCATGCAGGATTGAAATTTTTGATGGTTTTTTACTCCTCTCAACAGCCCAAACAAGTTTCTAAAAGGATGAGTTTGCAACTGCTTTACTTTTGGAGAAAATTCAAAACATTCATTATTCAATAGGGCCCAAACTATCAAAAACCAGCGGTTTGAATGAACACACATTTCTTGGTAGAATCATGCAGGACTGAAATTTTTGATGTTTTTCTACTCCTCTCATGAGCCCAAACAAGTCTCTAAAAGCATGAGTTTGCAACTACTTTACTTTTGGAGAAAATTCAAAACATTCATTATTCAATAGAGCCCAATAGCAAAAACCAGCATTTTGAATGAAGAATCACATATCTTGGTAGAATCATGCAGGATTGAAATTTTTGATGGTTTTTTACTCCTCTCAACAGCCCAAACAAGTTTCTAAAAGGATGAGTTTGCAACTACTTTACTTTTGGAGAAAATTCAAAACATTCATTATTCAATAGGGCCCAAACTATCAAAAAACAGCGGTTTCAATGAACACACATTTCTTGGTAGAATCATGCAGGACTGAAATTTTTGATGTTTTTCTACTCCTCTCATGAGACCAAACAAGTCTCTAAAAGCATGATTTTGCAACTACTTTACTTTTGGAGAAAATTCAAAACATTCATTATTCAATAGAGCCCAATAGCAAAAATCAGGTTTTGAATGAAGAATCACATTTCTTGGTAAAATCATGCAGGATTGAAATTTTTGATGGTTTTTTACTCCTCTCAACAGCCCAAACAAATTTCTAAAAGGATGAGTTTGCAACTACTTTACTTTTGGAGAAAATTCAAAACATTCATTATTCAATAGGGCCCAAACTATCAAAAACCAGCGGTTTGAATGAACACACATTTCTTGGTAGAATCATGCAGGACTGAAATTTTTGATGTTTTTCTACTCCTCTCATGAGCCCAAACAAGTCTCTAAAAGCATGAGTTTGCAACTACTTTACTTTTGGAGAAAATTCAAAACATTCATTATTCAATAGAGCCCAATAGCAAAAATCAGGTTTTGAATGAAGAATCACATTTCTTGGTAGAATCATGCAGGATTGAAATTTTTGATGGTTTTTTACTCCTCTCAACAGCCCAAACAAGTTTCTAAAAGGATGAGTTTGCAACTACTTTACTTTTGGAGAAAATTCAAAACATTCATTATTCTATAAGGCCCAAAATATCAAAAACCAGCGGTTTGAATGAACACACATTTCTTGGTAGAATCGTGCAGGACTGAAATTTTTGATGTTTTTCTACTCCTCTCATGAGCCCAAACAAGTCTCTAAAAGGATGAGTTTGCAACTACTTTACTTTTGGAGAAAATTCAAAACATTCATTATTCAATAGAGCCCAATAGCAAAAACCAGCGTTTTGAATGAAGAATCACATTTCTTGGTAGAATCATGCAGGATTGAAATTTTTGATGGTTTTTTACTCCTCTCAACAGCCCAAACAAGTTTCTAAAAGGATGAGTTTGCAACTACTTTACTTTTGGAGAAAATTCAAAACATTCATTATTCAATAGGGCCCAAAATATCAAAAACCAGCGGTTTCAATGAATACACATTTCTTGGTAGAATCATGCAGGACTGAAATTTTTGATGTTTTTCAACTCCTCTCATGAGCCCAAACAAGTCTCTAAAAGCATGAGTTTGCAACTACTTTACTTTTGGAGAAAATTCAAAACATTCATTATTCAATAGAGCCCAATAGCAAAAATCAGGTTTTGAATGAAGAATCACATTTCTTGGTAGAATCATGCAGGATTGAAATTTTTGATGGTTTTTTACTCCTCTCAACAGCCCAAACAAGTTTCTAAAAGGATGAGTTTGCAAATACTTTACTTTTGGAGAAAATTCAAAACATTCATTATTCAATAGGGCCCAAACTATCAAAAACCAGCGGTTTCAATGAACACACATTTCTTGGTAGAATCGTGCAGGACTGAAATTTTTGATGTTTTTCTACTCCTCTCATGAGCCCAAACAAGTCTCTAAAAGCATGAGTTTGCAACTACTTTACTTTTGGAGAAAATTCAAAACATTCATTATTCAATAGCGCCCAATAGCAAAAATCAGGTTTTGAATGAAGAATCACATTTCTTTGTAGAATCATGCAGGATTGAAATTTTTGATGGTTTTTTACTCCTCTCAACAGCCCAAACAAGTTTCTAAAAGGATGAGTTTGCAACTACTTTACTTTTGGAGAAAATTCAAAACATTCATTATTCAATAGGGCCCAAAATATCAAAAACCAGCCGTTTCAATGAACACACATTTCTTGGTAGAATCATGCAGGACTGAAATTTTTGATGTTTTTCTACTCCTCTCCTGAGCCCAAACAAGTCTCTAAAAGCATGAGTTTGCAACTACTTTACTTTTGGAGAAAATTCAAAACATTCATTATTCAATAGAGCCCAATAGCAAAAATCAGGTTTTGAATGAAGAATCACATTTCTTGGTAGAATCATGCAGGATTGAAATTTTTGATGGTTTTTTACTCCTCTCAACAGCCCAAACAAGTTTCTAAAAGGATGAGTTTGCAACTACTTTACTTTTGGAGAAAATTCAAAACATTCATTATTCAATAGGGCCCAAACTATCAAAAACCAGCGGTTTGAATGAACTCACATTTCTTGGTAGAATCATGCAGGACTGAAATTTTTGATGTTTTTCTACTCCTCTCATGAGCCCAAACAAGTCTCTAAAAGCATGAGTTTGCAACTACTTTACTTTTGGAGAAAATTCAAAACATTCACTTTTCACTAGAGCCCAATAGCAAAAATCAGGTTTTGAATGAAGAATCACATTTCTTGGTAGAATCATGCTGCATTGAAATTTTTGATGGTTTTTTACTCCTCTCAACAGCCCAAACAAGTTTCTAAAAGGATGAGTTTGCAACTAATTTACTTTTGGAGAAAATTCAAAACATTCATTATTCAATAGGGCCCAAACTATCAAAAACCAGCGGTTTCAATGAACACACATTTCTTGGTAGAATCATGCAAGACTGAAATTTTTGATGTTTTTCTACTCCTCTCATGAGCCCAAACAAGTCTCTAAAAGCATGAGTTTGCAACTACTTTACTTTTGGAGAAAATTCAAAACATTCATTATTCAATAGAGCCCAATAGCAAAAATCAGGTTTTGAATGAAGATTCACATTTCTTGGTAGAATCATGCAGGATTGAAATTTTTGATGGTTTTTTACTCCTCTCAACAGCCCAAACAAGTTTCTAAAAGGATGAGTTTGCAACTACTTTACTTTTGGAGAAAATTCAAAACATTCATTATTCAATAGGGCCCAAAATATCAAAAACCAGCCGTTTCAATGAACACACATTTCTTGGTAGAATCATGCAGGACTGAAATTTTTGATGTTTTTCTACTCCTCTCATGAGCCCAAACAAGTCTCTAAAAGCATGAGTTTGCAACTACTTTACTTTTGGAGAAAATTCAAAACATTCATTATTCAATAGAGCCCAATAGCAAAAATCAGGTTTTGAATGAAGAATCACATTTCTTGGTAGAATCATGCAGGATTGAAATTTTTGATGGTTTTTTACTCCTCTCAACAGCCCAAACAAGTTTCTAAAAGGATGAGTTTGCAACTACTTTACTTTTGGAGAAAATTCAAAACATTCATCATTCAATAGGGCCCAAACTATCAAAAACCAGCGGTTTCAATGAACACACATTTCTTGGTAGAATCATGCAGGACTGAAATTTTTGATGTTTTTCTACTCCTCTCATGAGCCCAAACAAGTCTCTAAAAGCATGAGTTTGCAACTACTTTACTTTTGGAGAAAATTCAAAACATTCATTATTCAATAGAGCCCAATAGCAAAAATCAGGTTTTGAATGAAGAATCACATTTCTTGGTAAAATCATGCAGGATTGAAATTTTTGATGGTTTTTTACTCCTCTCAACAGCCCAAACAAGTTTCTAAAAGGATGAGTTTGCAACTACTTTACTTTTGGAGGAAATTCAAAACATTCATTATTCAATAGGGCCCAAACTATCAAAAACCAGCGGTTTCAATGAACACACATTTCTTGGTAGAATCATGCAGGACTGAAATTTTTGATGTTTTTCTACTCCTCTCATGAGCCCAAACAAGTCTCTAAAAGCATGAGTTTGCAACTACTTTACTTTTGGAGAAAATTCAAAACATTCATTATTCAATAGAGCCCAATAGCAAAAATCAGGTTTTGAATGAAGAATCACATTTCTTGGTAAAATCATGCAGGATTGAAATTTTTGATGGTTTTTTACTCCTCTCAACAGCCCAAACAAGTTTCTAAAAGAATGAATTTGCAACTACTTTACTTTTGGAGAAAATTCAAAACATTCATTATTCAATAGGGCCCAAACTATCAAAAACCAGCGGTTTCAATGAACACACATTTCTTGGTAGAATCATGCAGGACTGAAATTTTTGATGTTTTTCTACTCCTCTCATGAGCCCAAACAAGTCTCTAAAAGCATAAGTTTGCAACTACTTTACTTTTGGAGAAAATTCAAAACATTCATTATTCAATAGAGCCCAATAGCAAAAATCAGGTTTTGAATGAAGATTCACATTTCTTGGTAGAATCATGCAGGATTGAAATTTTTGATGGTTTTTTACTCCTCTCAACAGCCCAAACAAGTTTCTAAAAGGATGAGTTTGCAACTACTTTACTTTTGGAGAAAATTCAAAACATTCATTATTCAATAGGGCCCAAAATATCAAAAACCAGCCGTTTCAATGAACACACATTTCTTGGTAGAATCATGCAGGACTGAAATTTTTGATGTTTTTCTACTCCTCTCATGAGCCCAAACAAGTCTCTAAAAGCATGAGTTTGCAACTACTTTACTTTTGGAGAAAATTCAAAACATTCATTATTCAATAGAGCCCAATAGCAAAAATCAGGTTTTGAATGAAGAATCACATTTCTTGGTAGAATCATGCAGGATTGAAATTTTTGATGGTTTTTTACTCCTCTCAACAGCCCAAACAAGTTTCTAAAAGGATGAGTTTGCAACTACTTTACTTTTGGAGAAAATTCAAAACATTCATCATTCAATAGGGCCCAAACTATCAAAAACCAGCGGTTTCAATGAACACACATTTCTTGGTAGAATCATGCAGGACTGAAATTTTTGATGTTTTTCTACTCCTCTCATGAGCCCAAACAAGTCTCTAAAAGCATGAGTTTGCAACTACTTTACTTTTGGAGAAAATTCAAAACATTCATTATTCAATAGAGCCCAATAGCAAAAATCAGGTTTTGAATGAAGAATCACATTTCTTGGTAAAATCATGCAGGATTGAAATTTTTGATGGTTTTTTACTCCTCTCAACAGCCCAAACAAGTTTCTAAAAGGATGAGTTTGCAACTACTTTACTTTTGGAGGAAATTCAAAACATTCATTATTCAATAGGGCCCAAACTATCAAAAACCAGCGGTTTCAATGAACACACATTTCTTGGTAGAATCATGCAGGACTGAAATTTTTGATGTTTTTCTACTCCTCTCATGAGCCCAAACAAGTCTCTAAAAGCATGAGTTTGCAACTACTTTACTTTTGGAGAAAATTCAAAACATTCATTATTCAATAGAGCCCAATAGCAAAAATCAGGTTTTGAATGAAGAATCACATTTCTTGGTAAAATCATGCAGGATTGAAATTTTTGATGGTTTTTTACTCCTCTCAACAGCCCAAACAAGTTTCTAAAAGAATGAATTTGCAACTACTTTACTTTTGGAGAAAATTCAAAACATTCATTATTCAATAGGGCCCAAACTATCAAAAACCAGCGGTTTCAATGAACACACATTTCTTGGTAGAATCATGCAGGACTGAAATTTTTGATGTTTTTCTACTCCTCTCATGAGCCCAAACAAGTCTCTAAAAGCATAAGTTTGCAACTACTTTACTTTTGGAGAAAATTCAAAACATTCATTATTCAATAGAGCCCAATAGCAAAAATCAGGTTTTGAATGAAGAATCACATTTCTTGGCAGAATCATGCAGGATTGAAATTTTTGATGGTTTTTTACTCCTCTCAACAGCCCAAACAAGTTTCTAAAAGGATGAGTTTGCAACTACTTTACTTTTGGAGAAAATTCAAAACATTCATTATTCAATAGGGCCCAAAATATCAAAAACCAGCGGTTTGAATGAACACACATTTCTTGGTAGAATCGTGCAGGACTGAAATTTTTGATGTTTTTCTACTCCTCTCATGAGCCCAAACAAGTCTCTAAAAGGATGAGTTTGCAACTACTTTACTTTTGGAGAAAATTCAAAACATTCATTATTCAAAAGAGCCCAATAGCAAAAACCAGCGTTTTGAATGAAGAATCACATTTCTTCGTAGAATCATGCAGGATTGACATTTTTGATGGTTTTCTACTCCTCTCATGAGCCCAAACAAGTCTCTAAAAGCATGAGTTTGCAACTACTTTACTTTTGGAGAAAATTCAAAACATTCATTATTCAATAGAGCCCAATAGCAAAAATCAGGTTTTGAATGAAGAAACACATTTCTTGGTAAAATCATGCAGGATTGAAATTTTTGATGGTTTTTTACTCCTCTCAACAGCCCAAACAAGTTTCTAAAAGGATGAGTTTGCAACTACTTTACTTTTGGAGAAAATTCAAAACATTCATTATTCAATAGGGCCCAAACTATCAAAAACCAGCGGTTTGAATGAACACACATTTCTTGGTAGAATCATGCAGGACTGAAATTTTTGATGTTTTCTACTCCTCTCATGAGCCCAAACAAGTCTCTAAAAGCATGAGTTTGGGGGGCGTGGCCTGGAGCTCGATGGAGGAGGACGCTTGAGCTCAGAGCTCCCATGAAGCCTATCTACAAAGCGACATAATTGCTTAAGAAGACTCTTATTCATCAGAAGACCTTTGGAATTGGATTCTTATCTTTATTGTGAACATTTTGACACCTCCCTGGAAGGAATCCATTGTATACTTAAGATAATACAGCCTTTGGAAGTGAGAGGTGAGGAGAAAGCCGCCAGTGACTCAGCAGATTTCCCCTGAGCTTGGCCCCGGGAACCGCCATTGTTTAGATCCGAGGTGTGAAACGCCATTGTTTACATTCGAGGTGAGAACTGCAGGAGATCCTGTGAGGCAGCTGCTGGTCCCTGATCTGAGGCTGAAGAAGCCTTGGTGTTCCTGAATCGTTAGAGGGTCCGCTGTCAGGCTGCTGGAGACCTGGATCTGCGCAACTTGCCGCCGCTCAGCTGCAGAAGAGTAAAGGAGCTGACGGCGCCGGAGAGCGACGTGGCGGGAACTAGTGGGCACGGAGCCGCATGGAAGAGGCTGTCATCAGGGAAAGTGGACGTGGATCTGGTCCTTCTTGCTGCCTCGGCTGAGGCATACATTTACTGTTCGGCGCATCGGTGAGTGCGGAGAAGTGGAGGAGACCCGCACCTGATTTTAAAAGCAAATTGGCGGGAAAACTGACGAACTGCGCGGCAGTTCAGGAGATAGTACCAGCGGCTGAAGCTGTTGTCAACTGGGACAGGAGCAGCACGCGATTTTCCTGGGCAGACTGAAGGATCTTTGCCGCTCTCTGGTCGGTGACCCAAGAAGCGTGGTTGATTGGGAAACAATCGGTTTTGCCGGGGATTCTAAAAGGAAGAGCTTCGCCACTTATTGCTGTCTTGGTTCATGTTGGAGATTATGAGATCGATGCAGTGAGGGAAACTGGAGTCTGTTGTATCCCTATAAGAAGAAGTGGGAAGAGGAAGTTGGAACTTGAATTTGAATTTGGTTTTGGCGGCAAATTGATCGGAGTTCAGTGGTGATCTGAAGGAAAGAAAATATTGCTGTCTCCTGCTTCAGAAGATTTTCACAGTCATTGGGTGAGAAGAAGGCTGTATGTGTCTGAACTTATTAACCTGTTGTTGTATTGGAAGGTGGTGGTATTTTAAGGGAGCCTGTTAATTTGATAGATCAATCAAAATATAGATTGATTGAATAATTTTACATCAGTAAGGTATTGTTTATTAATTACTGAAGGTCTTTCTTGTATAGCTTAATAGCAAATCAGTGATATCTGCTTTGAGGAACTGGTGATTTATACGTCCCAAGTGATTATTACCACACAATCCAATATTTTTCGATTGGAATTCTCATGTTGGAATTAATTTATGTGCATTGTATAGATATATATTAATGCATTGTTGATATAAAGCTTGTACCCACTGATTGAGAAGGCCCTTGGCTGCCCTATCTACAATCACCCATTAATGATTTATTGCACCTGAGGTCATACAAGTATTACTCGGTAGAGTGCATGAGATATAGCTGTCTCCCTATGAGCTTGCGACACTTGGGGCAAAGAATTTCTATTGCTTTATTAAAAAGCTACATTGCTGCTTTATTTGAGACTGTATCTTTAACTTAGTTTGTGATATATAAATAATACTACACTAGGAAGTAACTGGTTATTGTATCAGTCAGTAGTAACTTAATTATTATAATAATTACGAGTGCATTGCATATACGAGAATATTTAGGGCACAATATACCCTTTTTTTACCTTTGCTTTAGTATACTCTAACCATGGCATCTAATTCAAAATCTAAAATGCCTACTGGTAAAAACCAGAAATCCACAGGTTCTTCCAGTCAAAGAATATACACTGAATCTGTTAATCTACTAAGTCCAATTAAATCTAGATCCCCCCTAAAGAGGGAAGAAAATACCTCAACTAAGAATATGCCTAACAGCTCTTCTATTAAGGCTACTCATAGAGATTCAGGTCACAAAGATACTTCTACCGATCCTTGTCCCTTATCTTTTACATCTTCCCAGGTACTTGATAATAAAGGGACTTCAAAACTCTTTTTACAGGATGAAGAAAGTAAAATGGATTTATCTAAATTCAATAAGAGAAGAGCCCCAGATAGTCAATCTGTTAGACCAGATCCAACATATTTGGATTCTGACACTTCATTTGAGGATTTCTCTCCAAATGACACCCCAGTGAAACAACCCTCTAAAAGAGGTTGCCCAGAGATTTCCTCTGTTGAATCTTCAAATCCCCATAATTTTGATTTTAAAACTTTGTTGAAATCTGATAGACAGGTTACTGAGGGTTCGCTCGCTGGTTTCCTTATATCCTTCCAGGAATCTTTCAGTGCAATTAATACGTCTATTAAAGCGGGTTTTGATTCTCATAGGAGGGATATTCAGGAGATCAGTGATAAATTCTCCCAAAGATTTGAATTGAATGAGAAAAGGCTCTCAAAGGTTGAAAATAGGACAGATGATTTAGTACAGCAAAATTCAAACTTGAAAGCTGAACTCTTATCCGTTAGGTCCAAATTAATGGACTTGGAGGATCGGAGTAGGCGAAATAATATCAAGATCAGAGGGATACCCGAAAGTGTAATACAGAAAGACCTTTCAGATTATACTAAAGCTACACTTAAAAAGGCTTTGCCGTCCTTAACTGATCTACAATTGATAATTGATAGAATTCACCGCCTGCCCCGTCCAAAGAACATATCTATGGATAAACCAAGGGACACGATACTTCACTTCCATTTTTTTGAAACTAAAGAATTGATATTAAGATATATTAGAGAGAAAGGCTCTCTCCCTCCCCCCAATGACCACTTAAAATTCTTCTCTGATTTTTCAAAATTAACTATGGAAACTAGGAAGTCATTTAATCAAGCTACTAACGTCCTTAGGGAAATGGGGATTCCTTATAGGTGGGGATTCCCAACAAAGTTACTTGTGTCACATAGGGGCAAGATTGTTCCACTTTTTACTCCAAGGGAGGCCTTGGACTTTATCCACTCTTTAAAGGAAGGCCCCTCTGACAGAGATAACGGCTGAAGGTGATAAATTCTCGTTGGATCCCTTGTACTACTTACATAAATAACAACATGGAGGGTATTGAATGATAAATATTAGGTTAATAGTTTATTAGGCTTTATGGGATCTTGCCACTTTGGCTTTTTAAGTCCCCAATAAGGAGAGATACCACGTTTGGTGGTTAACCTCCAGGAGGACTCTTTAGGTTTATTGATTTACATTTTTAATTTTAATTTTTTAAACCCTAGTTGGAATAGGTGAGGACAATTTCAAAGAAGGCAATTTGGTGATAAAATTGGATAATAGTTAATAAACAGGCAAATAAATAGAACAGCATGAAAATCAAAATTCTCTCACATAATGTTAAAGGATTGAATAGTCCCCATAAGCGATATATAGCTTGGAGAGAATTAAAACGGCTTCATGCGGATATCTCTTGTTTACAAGAGGTTAAATTAATAAAAGATACCCACCCGACTTTTCAGCATAAAGACTTCCCCCACATTTTTAAATCCCTTAATAATAAGAAGAGTGCAGGAGTAATAACCATCATTAATAAAAACATCCCCTTCCAGTTACTTGATGAACATGTTGATAATCATGGAAGATTCCATATTCTCTTATGTAAATTGAACTTTAAACTTTGTACAATCGTTAATATCTATGCCCCTAACAATGGCCAAATCTCTTTCTTTAACAAATTATTGAAGAAGGTGAACGATGTTAAAAGAGGAGACCTGTTATTAATAGGTGATTTCAATCTAGTTCCCGACAGGAATATTGACTCATCATCTTCTGCTACTTCTAAATCGAATTGATCTTTGAACAACTGGATCAGACAGAATGAGATGTATGATGTTTTTAGATGCTTAAATTCCTCATCTAAAGAATTCACATACTACTCAGATACATACAAAACTTCTTCCAGAATAGATTTATTTTTGACTGATATCTTTTCTCTTGCCAAATTTAAGAAAATTGAAATTCTGGAAAAATCTTTTTCTGATCATGCCCCTGTATTAGGAATATTCGATTTGGGCCCTCCCACAACAAATACCTTCCTATGGAAGGTTAATCCCACTTTATTAAACACTCAGAAATATAGAGATATCATCAGCGAAACAATTGAAAATTACTTTAAAGAAAATTTAGTGGATAGTATGAGTCCTTTTACCATTTGGAATGCCCACAAAGCCGTTTTGAGAGGGTGTCTCATTCAACTCTCTGCGAGATATAAAAAAGAAAAAAGGGAAAAAATTGCTGATCTTCAATCCCAAATTGCTTTAAAAGAAGAGCAGCAAAATAATTTATTTACCCCATCTCACAATATCCATCTTGAAATTTTGAAGTTAAGACAAAATTTGAGGTCTGAAATTATCTCTGAGTATGACTCTGTTGTCAGGGCATCAAAATATAACTTCTATGCCTCTATTAATAAGCCTACCAAGTACATGACAAATAAACTGAAACAATCCCGTGTGAACAGAAGGATTATTAAAATTACATCCTCTTCGGGAGAAGTGAAACATCACCCTTCTGATATCACGGGAGTCTTTGCGGATTACTTTGAACATCTTTATAATTTAAAGAATGACTCTTCAACTCATACTCCTAACCAAAGGGAAATTGATTCCTTCTTATCTAAACTAACACTTCCACAAGTAGACACTTTGGATTTAACTCTCTTAAACCAACCCTTTACTGTAGAAGAAATTACCAGAACGATTGAAAAGCTTAAATTAAATAAATCCCCTGGCCCAGATGGGTTTACTAATGAATATTTTAAAACATTTTCAAACCTTATATCTCCACATTTAAAATCTCTATTTAATCACGCCTCAAATACTGGATTGTTCCCTAAAGAAATGACCGAAGCAACTATTATACTGATCCCTAAAGATAGTGGGAATTTGGAGGAAGTTAAAAATTATCGCCCAATCTCTCTAATAAACACCGACATTAAAATATATTCGAAAATTTTAGCGGATCGATTGAAGAACCTTTTGCCCCGTCTTATTAAGAATGATCAGGTGGGCTTTGTTAGTGGCAGACAAGTTACAGATGGCACTAGAAGGATTTTGAATCTTTTCAACATAGCTAAATCTAATAATTTCCCATCACTATTTATTTCCCTAGATGCCCAAAAAGCTTTTGATAGAGTGAATTGGGACTATCTTAAATCTACTCTATTGAAATTTGGGTTTGATGATAACTTTATAATTTCTATCTTTGCATTGTACTCAAATACTAATGCCAAAACTTATACAAATAATCACCTTTCTAGAAATTTTGATATCACTAATGGAACAAGACAGGGATGTCCTCTTTCCCCCCTTTTATTTGCCCTCGCAATTGAACCCCTTGCAGAAGTGATAAGACAAAGCACTGACATCTCGGGTTTTAAAACGAAGTCTTATCATCATAAACTAACTTTATTTGCTGATGACCTTATGTTATCAATTACTGACCCTGCTAATTCACTTACTGCTCTTATGAAGATTTTGGATGGTTTTTCTAGAGTTTCCTATTTTAAAATAAACGCTCAAAAATCTAAATTACTGCACTTTAACTTAACCTGTTCTGAAATTGATGCCCTTAAAAAATTAACCAGTTTTTCTTGGGAAGAAATGGAATTAGAGTATCTGGGAATAATCTTCCCTAAGGACTTGAAATCTATCACATCTAGGAATATGGAACATCTTTTTAAAAAGATTTCAAAAGACTTCTCTAGTTATAATAACTGCGATTTGTCATTGATGGGAAGAATTTTAGTAACTAAATCATACATTTTACCAAAAATTCTATTTATATTTAGAAATATTCCTCTTATTATTCCTACTCCTCTTTTGTACAAAGTTCAAAAGTCAATCAACCTTTTTGTTTGGAAAGGACGGAGGCCTAGAATCACTACCAAAATTTTATATAAAAAGAAGGCTAATGGAGGCCTAGCACTTCCGAACATTTTGGCCTATTTTCAAGCATCCCTTATCCTTCAAAGCAAACAATGGTTTTCTGAAGGAACACCCTCTGCTTGGTTAGACCTTGAATCAGAGCAATGTGGGGTCAGTTCCATTTCGGATTTGTTTTTTAAGCATTTGCTCTCGCCTTTGAATGTTGTTCACCATCATCCAGTCTTTCATTCTATACTGGTTATGTGGAGGAGCTTTACACAATTAAAGAAGAAAGTTGATAGACGGAATATTTTGAAAAAATTTCCTTTAAAACTACTATTTAAAATATATAAGTGCCCTATGTCGGAAGAGTGGAAAGAATTTAAAATTAATACAATAGGGGATATATGGGATGGCCAACACCCCTTATCTTTTAACGAGATGAAAAATATATTCCGTATTCCATTTTCGTATTTTACCCCTTATCTTGTGTTGAAGGATCTCCTGCGGAAGTTTTTGAATAGCAGAGTTTTGAATTCAGATATTGTGGCTTCCATGTTTACAAATGTTAACCATAAGTTGTCTTGGAGCCTTAAGAATATCTACTCTCATTATAACGAAGATTTTGAGTTTACCAAAAACGTTTATATTCAAAGATGGGAAAAAGACTTAAATATTAAATTAGATGCAGAACAATGGGAGAAAGAAATAAGACTTTCAAATGCATCTGCTGTTTCGGCGATTCTGCAGGAATCTTTCTTTAAGACATTGACCAGATGGCATTATACCCCGATCAGGATGTCCCATATAGATAGTAAATACTCTTCTTTTTGTTGGAGGAACTGTGGTATGCCAGGCAACTTATACCATATGTTTTGGAGTTGCCCCAAATTGAAGAATTTGTGGAGAGAACTTACGGACCATTTAGACATCCTTTCAGACAAAGCGGTGAATGTTACCCCGCAGATGGCTTTGCTTTCCTTGGGCACCGAGAAAATTAATCCTTCCCTAAGATATGTAATAATACATATTTTCTTGGTGACCAAAAATACAATAGCTTTTTGGTGGCTTAAATCTGATCCACCTCCCTTCGCTGAAATACTTGACAAAGTTCGTACCCATAACTCTATGGAGAAAAGATTTGCGTTTATAAATAAAGCTCTCCATAAATATCACTCCAAGTGGGACATATGGAATTCAAAGTTTTGCTAGTATCGGTTACATTTGCCTGTCTGTTGTTGTTTGCTATATCTAATACAACTATGATTGTTTTGTTTTCTTTTTCTCTATCTAAAGAGAATTGCAGGAACAATGTATAATATTTGTCTTCATCTGTACTACTTTGAAACAGTTTATTAATGTGTGATGTAACACTGTAGAGTAGAGTTCTCTACTTTTTTATTTGTCCATGTTTTAACTTTTCCTTTCCTGTTCATGTTAAACTTAAAACTTAATAAAAATATTTAAAAAAAAAAAAAAAAAAAAAAGCATGAGTTTGCAACTACTTTACTTTTGGAGAAAATTCAAAACATTTACTTTTCACTAGAGCCCAATAGCAAAAATCAGGTTTTGAATGAAGAATCACATTTCTTGGTAGAATCATGCTGCATTGAAATTTTTGATGGTTTTTTACTCCTCTCAACAGCCCAAACAAGTTTCTAAAAGGATGAGTTTGCAACTACTTTACTTTTGGAGAAAATTCAAAACATTCATTATTCAATAGGGCCCAAACTATCAAAAACCAGCGGTTTCAATGAACACACATTTCTTGGTAGAATCATGCAGGACTGAAATTTTTGATGTTTTTCTACTCCTCTCATGAGCCCAAACAAGTCTCTAAAAGCATGAGTTTGCAACTACTTTACTTTTGGAGAAAATTCAAAACATTCATTATTCAATAGAGCCCAATAGCAAAAATCAGGTTTTGAATGAAGATTCACATTTCTTGGAAGAATCATGCAGGATTGAAATTTTTGATGGTTTTTTACTCCTCTCAACAGCCCAAACAAGTTTCTAAAAGGATGAGTTTGCAACTACTTTACTTTTGGAGAAAATTCAAAACATTCATTATTCAATAGGGCCCAAACTATCAAAAACCAGCGGTTTCAATGAACACACATTTCTTGGTAGAATCATGCAGGACTGAAATTTTTGATGTTTTTCTACTCCTCTCATGAGCCCAAACAAGTCTCTAAAAGCATGAGTTTGCAACTACTTTACTTTTGGAGAAAATTCAAAACATTCATTATTCAATAGAGCCCAATAGCAAAAATCAGGTTTTGAATGAAGAATCACATTTCTTGGTAGAATCATGCAGGATTGAAATTTTTGATGGTTTTTTACTCCTCTCTACAGCCCAAACAAGTTTCTAAAAGGATGAGTTTGCAAGTACTTTACTTTTGGAGAAAATTCAAAACATTCATTATTCAATAGGGCCCAAAATATCAAAAACCAGCGGTTTGAATGAACACACATTTCTTGGTAGAATCGTGCCGGACTGAAATTTTTGATTTTTTCTACTCCTCTCATGAGCCCAAACAAGTCTCTAAAAGGATGAGTTTGCAACTACTTTACTTTTGGAGAAAATTCAAAACATTCATTATTCAATAGAGCCCAATAGCAAAAACCAGCGTTTTGAATGAAGAATCACATTTCTTGGTAGAATCATGCAGGATTGAAATTTTTGATGGTTTTTTACTCCTCTCAACAGCCCAAACAAGTTTCTAAAAGGATGAGTTTGCAACTACTTTACTTTTGGAGAAAATTCAAAACATTCATTATTCAATAGGGCCCAAACTATCAAAAACCAGCGGTTTCAATGAACACACATTTCTTGGTAGAATCATGCAGGACTGAAATTTTTGATGTTTTTCTACTCCTCTCATGAGCCCAAACAAGTCTCTAAAAGCATGAGTTTGCAACTACTTTACTTTTGGAGAAAATTCAAAACATTCATTATTCAATAGAGCCCAATAGCAAAAATCAGGTTTTGAATGAAGAATCACATTTCTTGGTAGAATAATGCAGAATTGAAATTTTTGATGGTTTTTTACTCCTCTCAACAGCCCAAACAAGTTTCTAAAAGGATGAGTTTGCAACTACTTTACTTTTGGAGAAAATTCAAAACATTCATTATTCAATAGGGCCCAAAATATCAAAAACCAGCGGTTTGAATGAACACACATTTCTTGGTAGAATCGTGCAGGACTGAAATTTTTGATGTTTTTCTACTCCTCTCATGAGCCCAAACAAGTCTCTAAAAGGATGAGTTTGCAACTACTTTACTTTTGGAGAAAATTCAAAACATTCATTATTCATTAGAGCCCAATAGCAAAAACCAGCGTTTTGAATGAAGAATCACATTTCTTGGTAGAATCATGCAGGATTGAAATTTTTGATGGTTTTTTACTCCTCTCAACAGCCCAAACAAGTTTCTAAAAGGATGAGTTTGCAACTACTTTACTTTTGGAGAAAATTCAAAACATTCATTATTCAATAGGGCCCAAACTATCAAAAACCAGCGGTTTCAATGAACACACATTTCTTGGTAGAATCATGCAGGACTGAAATTTTTGATGTTTTTCTACTCCTCTCATGAGCCCAAACAAGTCTCTAAAAGCATGAGTTTGCAACTACTTTACTTTTGGAGAAAATTCAAAACATTCATTATTCAATAGAGCCCAATAGCAAAAATCAGGTTTTGAATAAAGAATCACATTTCTTGGTAAAATCATGCAGGATTGAAATTTTTGATGGTTTTTTACTCCTCTCAACAGCCCAAACAAGTTTCTAAAAGGATGAGTTTGCAACTACTTTACTTTTGGAGAAAATTCAAAACATTCATTATTCAATAGTGCCCAAACTATCAAAAACCAGCGGTTTGAATGAACACACATTTCTTGGTAGAATCATGCAGGACTGAAATTTTTGATGTTTTTCTACTCCTCTCATGAGCCCAAACAAGTCTCTAAGGCTAGTTTCACACTTGCTTTTTTTTGCAGCGCGTTTTTCCCGCAAAAAGACGCATTGAAAAAACGCATACAAAAGCATACAACTGCTGCGTTTTTTTCAAGCATTTTTATGTGCATGCATCAAAAAAACGCAGCGTTTTTAAGCGTTTGTATGCGTTTTTAGTGCGTTTTTACCGCGTTTGCGTTTTTTTCCAACATTTTTAGGTGGCCCCTCACACTACCCAAACCATGACTTTACTAACCCTAACCCTGACCCTAACCCTAACCCTAACCCTGACCCTATCCCTAACCCTAACCCTGACCCTAACCATTAACCAAATCATACTTAACCCTAACCCAAACCCTAAACCCTAACTAACCCTAACCCTAACCCTAACCCTGACCCTAACCCTAACCCTAACCCTAACCCTAACCCTGACCCTAACCCTAACCCTAACCCTGACCCTAACCCTTAACAAAACCATACTTAACCCTAACCCTGACCCTAACCCTAACCTTAACCCTAACCCTGACCCTAACCCTTAACCAAACCATACTTAACCCTAATCCTGACCCTAACCCTGACCCTAACCCTAACCCTAACCCTAACCCTGACCCTAACCCTTAACAAAACCATACTTAACCCTAATCCTGACCCTAACCCTGACCCTAATCCTTAACAAAACCATACTTAACCCTGACCCTAACCCTAACCCTTACCCTGACCCTAACCCTAACCCTAACCCTAACCCTGACCCTAACCCTTAACAAAACCATACTTAACCCTAATCCTGACCCTAACCCTGACCCTAATCCTTAACAAAACCATAATTAACCCTAACCCTGACCCTAACCCTAACCCTGACCCTAACCCTAACCCTAACCCTGACCCTAACCCTAACCCTAACCCTAACCCTGACCCTAACCCTTAACAAAACCATACTTAACCCTAATCCTGACCCTAACCCTGACCCTAATCCTTAACAAAACCATACTTAACCCTAACCCTGACCCTAACCCTAACCCTGACCCTAACCATAACCCTAACCCTGACCCTAACCCTAGCCCTAACCCTGACCCTAACCCTTAACAAAACCATATTTAACCCTAATCCTGACCCTAACCCTGACCCTAACCCTTAACCAAACCATACTTAACCCTAACCCTGACCCAAAACCCAACCCTAACCCTGACCCTGACCCTAACCCTAACCCTAAACCCCCTTAACTAACCCTAACTCTAACCCAAACCCCTAAATTCCATGGTTAAAAAAAAAAACGCATATGCAAAAAAACGCTTACATGAGCATGCCAGTGCGCACATATGCGCATCCATAGGCTATAATGGCCATTTTTAGCGCAAAACGTGCGCATATGTGCGCATGCGCTTTTTTGCAGGGCCAAAAAATGCAACATGCTGCGTCTGGAAAATCCAATCGCACACCCCAAAAAAACGCAGCGCATGAAAATCGCATACATGCGCTTACAAGCGCGCAGGTATGCGCACCCATGTTAAATATAAAAGAAAAAACGCATGCGCAGGTTAGCGTTTTTTTCCAGCGCTAAAAAACGCAAATGTGAAACCAGCCTAAAAGCATGAGTTTGCAACTACTTTACTTTTGGAGAAAATTCAAAACATTCACTTTTCACTAGAGCCCAATAGCAAAAATCAGGTTTTGAATGAAGAATCACATTTCTTGGTAGAATCATGCTGCATTGAAATTTTTGATGGTTTTTTACTCCTCTCAAAAGCCCAACCAAGTTTCTAAAAGGATGAGTTTGCAACTACTTTACTTTTGGAGAAAATTCAAAACATTCATTATTCAATAGGGCCCAAACTATCAAAAACCAGCGGTTTCAATGAACACACATTTCTTGGTAGAATCATGCAGGACTGAAATTTTTGATGTTTTTCTACTCCTCTCATGAGCCCAAACAAGTCTCTAAAAGCATGAGTTTGCAACTACTTTACTTTTGGAGAAAATTCAAAACATTCATTATTCAATAGAGCCCAATAGCAAAAATCAGGTTTTGAATGAAGATTCACATTTCTTGGTAGAATCATGCAGGATTGAAATTTTTGATGGTTTTTTACTCCTCTCAACAGCCCAAACAAGTTTCTAAAAGGATGAGTTTGCAACTACTTTACTTTTGGAGAAAATTCAAAACATTCATTATTCAATAGGGCCCAAACTATCAAAAACCAGCGGTTTGAATGAACACACATTTCTTGGTAGAATCATGCAGGACTGAAATTTTTGATGTTTTTCTACTCCTCTCATGAGCCCAAACAAGTCTCTAAAAGCATGAGTTTGCAACTACTTTACTTTTGGAGAAAATTCAAAACATTCATTATTCAATAGAGCCCAATAGCAAAAATCAGGTTTTGAATGAAGAATCACATTTCTTGGTAAAATCATGCAGGATTGAAATTTTTGATGGTTTTTTACTCCTCTCAACAGCCCAAACAAGTTTCTAAAAGGATGAGTTTGCAACTACTTTACTTTTGGAGAAAATTCAAAACATTCATTATTCAATAGGGCCCAAACTATCAAAAACCAGCGGTTTGAATGAACACACATTTCTTGGTAGAATCATGCAGGACTGAAATTTTTGATGTTTTTCTACTCCTCTCATGAGCCCAAACAAGTCTCTAAAAGCATGAGTTTGCAACTATTTTACTTTTGGAGAAAATTCAAAACATTCATTATTCAATAGAGCCCAATAGCAAAAATCAGGTTTTGAATGAAGAATCACATTTCTTGGTAGAATCATGCAGGATTTAAATTTTTGATGGTTTTTTACTCCTCTCAACAGCCCAAACAAGTTTCTAAAAGGATGAGTTTGCAACTACTTTCCTTTTGGAGAAAATTCAAAACATTCATTATTCAATAGGGCCCAAACTATCAAAAACCAGCGGTTTGAATGAACACACATTTCTTGGTAGAATCGTGCAGGACTGAAATTTTTGATTTTTTTCTACTCCTCTCATGAGCCCAAACAAGTCTCTAAAAGGATGAGTTTGCAACTACTTTACTTTTGGAGAAAATTCAAAACATTCATTATTCAATAGAGCCCAATAGCAAAAACCAGCGTTTTGAATGAAGAATCACATTTCTTGGTAGAATCATGCAGGATTGAAATTTTTGATGGTTTTTTACTCCTCTCAACAGCCCAAACAAGTTTCTAAAAGGATGAGTTTGCAACTACTTTACTTTTGGAGAAAATTCAAAACATTCATTATTCAATAGGGCCCAAAATATCAAAAACCAGCGGTTTGAATGAACACACATTTCTTGGTAGAATCGTGCAGGACTGAAATTTTTGATGTTTTTCTACTCCTCTCATGAGCCCAAACAAGTCTCTAAAAGGATGAGTTTGCAACTACTTTACGTTTGGAGAAAATTCAAAACATTCATTATTCAAAAGAGCCCAATAGCAAAAACCAGCGTTTTGAATGAAGAATCACATTTCTTGGTAGAATCATGCAGGATTGAAATTTTTGATGGTTTTTTACTCCTCTCAACAGCCCAAACAAGTTTCTAAAAGGATGAGTTTGCAACTACTTTACTTTTGGAGAAAATTCAAAACATTCATTATTCAATAGGGCCCAAACTATCAAAAACCAGCGGTTTGAATGAACACACATTTCTTGGTAGAATCATGCAGGACTGAAATTTTTGATGTTTTTCTACTCCTCTCATGAGCCCAAACAAGTCTCTAAAAGCATGAGTTTGCAACTACTTTACTTTTGGAGAAAATTCAAAACATTCATTATTCAATAGAGCCCAATAGCAAAAATCAGGTTTTGAATCAAGAATCACATTTCTTGGTAGAATCATGCAGGATTGAAATTTTTGATGGTTTTTTACTCCTCTCAACAGCCCAAACAAGTTTCTAAAAGGATGAGTTTGCAACTACTTTACTTTTGGAGAAAATTCAAAACATTCATTATTCAATAGGGCCCAAACTATCAAAAACCAGCGGTTTCAATGAACACACATTTCTTGGTAGAATTATGCAGGACTGAAATTTTTGATGTTTTTCTACTCCTCTCATGAGCCCAAACAAGTCTCTAAAAGCATGAGTTTGCAACTACTTTACTTTTGGAGAAAATTCAAAACATTCACTTTTCACTAGAGCCCAATAGCAAAAATCAGGTTTTGAATGAAGAATCACATTTCTTGGTAGAATCATGCTGCATTGAAATTTTTGATGGTTTTTTACTCCTCTCAACAGCCCAAACAAGTTTCTAAAAGGATGAGTTTGCAAATACTTTACTTTTGGAGAAAATTCAAAACATTCATTATTCAATAGGGCCCAAACTATCAAAAACCAGCGGTTTCAATGAACACACATTTCTTGGTAGAATCATGCAGGACTGAAATTTTTGATGTTTTTCTACTCCTCTCATGAGCCCAAACAAGTCTCTAAAAGCATGAGTTTGCAACTACTTTACTTTTGGAGAAAATTCAAAACATTCATTATTCATTAGAGCCCAATAGCAAAAATCAGGTTTTGAATGAAGAATCACATTTCTTGGTAGAATCATGCAGGATTGAAATTTTTGATGGTTTTTTACTCCTCTCAACAGCCCAAACAAGTTTCTAAAAGGATGAGTTTGCAACTACTTTACTTTTGGAGAAAATTCAAAACATTCATTATTCAATAGGGCCCAAAATATAAAAAACCAGCGGTTTGAATGAACACACATTTCTTGGTAGAATCATGCAGGACTGAAATTTTTGATGTTTTTCTACTCCTCTCATGAGCCCAAACAAGTCTCTAAAAGGATGAGTTTGCAACTACTTTACTTTTGGAGAAAATTCTAAACATTCATTATTCAATAGAGCCCAATAGCAAAAACCAGCGTTTTGAATGAAGAATCACATTTCTTGGTAGAATCATGCAGGATTGAAATTTTTGATGGTTTTTTACTCCTCTCAACAGCCCAAACAAGTTTCTAAAAGGATGAGTTTGCAACTACTTTACTTTTGGAGAAAATTCAAAACATTCATTATTCAATAGGGCCCAAACTATCAAAAACCAGCGGTTTTAATGAACACACATTTCTTGGTAGAATCATGCAGGACTGAAATTTTTGATGTTTTTCTACTCCTCTCATGAGCCCAAACAAGTCTCTAAAAGCATGAGTTTGCAACTACTTTACTTTTGGAGAAAATTCAAAACATTCATTATTCAATAGAGCCCAATAGCAAAAATCAGGTTTTGAATGAAGAATCACATTTCTTGGTAGAATCATGCAGGATTGAAATTTTTGATGGTTTTTTACTCCTCTCAACAGCCCAAACAAGTTTCTAAAAGGATGAGTTTGCAACTGCTTTACTTTTGGAGAAAATTCAAAACATTCATTATTCAATAGGGCCCAAACTATCAAAAACCAGCGGTTTGAATGAACACACATTTCTTGGTAGAATCATGCAGGACTGAAATTTTTGATGTTTTTCTACTCTCATGAGCCCAAACAAGTCTCTAAAAGCATGAGTTTGCAACTACTTTACTTTTGGAGAAAATTCAAAACATTCACTTTTCACTAGAGCCCAATAGCAAAAATCAGGTTTTGAATGAAGAATCACATTTCTTGGTAGAATCATGCTGCATTGAAATTTTTGATGGTTTTTTACTCCTCTCAACAGCCCAAACAAGTTTCTAAAAGGATGAGTTTGCAACTACTTTACTTTTGGAGAAAATTCAAAACATTCATTATTCAATAGGGCCCAAACTATCAAAAACCAGCGGTCTCAATGAACACACATTTCTTGGTAGAATCATGCAGGACTGAAATTTTTGATGTTTTTCTACTCCTCTCATGAGCCCAAACAAGTCTCTAAAAGCATGAGTTTGCAACTACTTTACTTTTGGAGAAAATTCAAAACATTCATTATTCAATAGAGCCCAATAGCAAAAATCAGGTTTTGAATGAAGATTCACATTTCTTGGTAGAATCATGCAGGATTGAAATTTTTGATGGTTTTTTACTCCTCTCAACAGCCCAAACAAGTTTCTAAAAGGATGAGTTTGCAACTACTTTACTTTTGGAGAAAATTAAAAACATTCATTATTCAATAGGGCCCAAACTATCAAAAACCAGCGGTTTCAATGAACACACATTTCTTGGTAGAATCATGCAGGACTGAAATTTTTGATGTTTTTCTACTGCTCTCATGAGCCCAAACAAGTCTCTAAAAGCATGAGTTTGCAACTACTTTACTTTTGGAGAAAATTCAAAACATTCATTAATCAATAGAGCCCAATAGCAAAAATCAGGTTTTGAATGAAGAATCACATTTCTTGGTAGAATCATGCAGGATTGAAATTTTTGATGGTTTTTTACTCCTCTCAACAGCCCAAACAAGTTTCTAAAAGGATGAGTTTGCAACTGCTTTACTTTTGGAGAAAATTCAAAACATTCATTATTCAATAGGGCCCAAACTATCAAAAACCAGCGGTTTGAATGAACACACATTTCTTGGTAGAATCATGCAGGACTGAAATTTTTGATGTTTTTCTACTCTCATGAGCCCAAACAAGTCTCTAAAAGCATGAGTTTGCAACTACTTTACTTTTGGAGAAAATTCAAAACATTCACTTTTCACTAGAGCCCTATAGCAAAAATCAGGTTTTGAATGAAGAATCACATTTCTTGGTAGAATCATGCTGCATTGAAATTTTTGATGGTTTTTTACTCCTCTCAACAGCCCAAACAAGTTTCTAAAAGGATGAGTTTGCAACTACTTTACTTTTGGAGAAAATTCAAAACATTCATTATTCAATAGGGCCCAAACTATCAAAAACCAGTGGTTTCAATGAACACACATTTCTTGGTAGAATCATGCAGGACTGAAATTTTTGATGTTTTTCTACTCCTCTCATGAGCCCAAACAAGTCTCTAAAAGCATGAGTTTGCAACTACTTTACTTTTGGAGAAAATTCAAAACATTCATTATTCAATAGAGCCCAATAGCAAAAATCAGGTTTTGAATGAAGATTCACATTTCTTGGTAGAATCATGCAGGATTGAAATTTTTGATGGTTTTTTACTCCTCTCAACAGCCCAAACAAGTTTCTAAAAGGATGAGTTTGCAACTACTTTACTTTTGGAGAAAATTCAAAACATTCATTATTCAATAGGGCCCAAACTATCAAAAACCAGCGGTTTCAATGAACACACATTTCTTGGTAGAATCATGCAGGACTGAAATTTTTGATGTTTTTCTACTGCTCTCATGAGCCCAAACAAGTCTCTAAAAGCATGAGTTTGCAACTACTTTACTTTTGGAGAAAATTCAAAACATTCATTATTCAATAGAGCCCAATAGCAAAAATCAGGTTTTGAATGAAGAATCACATTTCTTGGTAAAATCATGCAGGATTGAAATTTTTGATGGTTTTTTACTCCTTTCAACAGCCCAAACAAGTTTCTAAAAGGATGAGTTTGCAACTACTTTACTTTTGGAGAAAATTCAAAACATTCATTATTCAATAGGGCCCAAACTATCAAAAACCAGCGGTTTGAATGAACACACATTTCTTGGTAGAATCATGCAGGACTGAAATTTTTGATGTTTTTCTACTCCTCTCATGAGCCCAAACAAGTCTCTAAAAGCATGAGTTTGCAACTACTTTACTTTTGGAGAAAATTCAAAACATTCATTATTCAATAGAGCCCAATAGCAAAAACCAGCGTTTTGAATGAAGAATCACATTTCTTGGTAGAATCATGCAGGATTACAATTTTTGATGGTTTTTTACTCCTCTCAACAGCCCAAACAAGTTTCTAAAAGGATGAGTTTGCAACTACTTTACTTTTGGAGAAAATTCAAAACATTCATTATTCAATAGGGCCCAAACTATGAAAAACCAACGGTTTCAATGAACACACATTTCTTGGTAGAATCATGCAGGACTGAAATTGTTGATGTTTTTCTACTCCTCTCATGAGCCCAAACAAGTCTCTAAAAGCATGAGTTTGCAACTACTTTACTTTTGGAGAAAATTCAAAACATTCATTATTCAATAGAGCCCAATAGCAAAAATCAGGTTTTGAATCAAGAATCACATTTCTTGGTAGAATCATGCAGGATTGAAATTTTTGATGGTTTTTTACTCCTCTCAACAGCCCAAACAAGTTTCTAAAAGGATGAGTTTGCAACTACTTTACTTTTGGAGAAAATTCAAAACATTCATTATTCAATAGGGCCCAAACTATCAAAAACCAGCGGTTTCAATGAACACACATTTCTTGGTAGAATTATGCAGGACTGAAATTTTTGATGTTTTTCTACTCCTCTCATGAGCCCAAACAAGACTCTAAAAGCATGAGTTTGCAACTACTTTACTTTTGGAGAAAATTCAAAACATTCATTATTCAATAGAGCCCAATAGCAAAAATCAGGTTTTGAATGAAGAATCACATTTCTTGGTAAAATCATGCAGGATTGAAATTTTTGATGGTTTTTTACTCCTCTCAACAGCCCAAACAAGTTTCTAAAAGGATGAGTTTGCAACTACTTTACTTTTGGAGAAAATTCAAAACATTCATTATTCAATAGGGCCCAAACTATCAAAAACCAGCGGTTTCAATGAACACACATTTCTTGGTAGAATCATGCAGGACTGAAATTTTTGATGTTTTTCTACTCCTCTCATGAGCCCAAACAAGTCTCTAAAAGCATGAGTTTGCAACTACTTTACTTTTGGAGAAAATTCAAAACATTCATTATTCAATGGAGCCCAATAGCAAAAACCAGCGTTTTGAATGAAGAATCACATTTCTTGGTAGAATCATGCAGGATTACAATTTTTGATGGTTTTTTACTCCTCTCAACAGCCCAAACAAGTTTCTAAAAGGATGAGTTTGCAACTACTTTACTTTTGGAGAAAATTCAAAACATTCATTATTCAATAGGGCCCAAACTATCAAAAACCAACGGTTTCAATGAACACACATTTCTTGGTAGAATCATGCAGGACTGAAATTGTTGATGTTTTTCTACTCCTCTCATGAGCCCAAACAAGTCTCTAAAAGCATGAGTTTGCAACTACTTTACTTTTGGAGAAAATTCAAAACATTCATTATTCAATAGAGCCCAATAGCAAAAATCAGGTTTTGAATCAAGAATCACATTTCTTGGTAGAATCATGCAGGATTGAAATTTTTGATGGTTTTTTACTCCTCTCAACAGCCCAAACAAGTTTCTAAAAGGATGAGTTTGCAACTACTTTACTTTTGGAGAAAATTCAAAACATTCATTATTCAATAGGGCCCAAACTATCAAAAACCAGCGGTTTCAATGAACACACATTTCTTGGTAGAATTATGCAGGACTGAAATTTTTGATGTTTTTCTACTCCTCTCATGAGCCCAAACAAGACTCTAAAAGCATGAGTTTGCAACTACTTTACTTTTGGAGAAAATTCAAAACATTCATTATTCAATAGAGCCCAATAGCAAAAATCAGGTTTTGAATGAAGAATCACATTTCTTGGTAAAATCATGCACGATTGAAATTTTTGATGGTTTTTTACTCCTCTCAACAGCCCAAACAAGTTTCTAAAAGGATGAGTTTGCAACTACTTTACTTTTGGAGAAAATTCAAAACATTCATTATTCAATAGGGCCCAAACTATCAAAAACCAGCGGTTTCAATGAACACACATTTCTTGGTAGAATCATGCAGGACTGAAATTTTTGATGTTTTTCTACTCCTCTCATGAGCCCAAACAAGTCTCTAAAAGCATAAGTTTGCAACTACTTTACTTTTGGAGAAAATTCAAAACATTCATTATTCAATAGAGCCCAATAGCAAAAATCAGGTTTTGAATGAAGATTCACATTTCTTGGTAAAATCATGCAGGATTGAAATTTTTGATGGTTTTTTACTCCTCTCAACAGCCCAAACAAGTTTCTAAAAGGATGAGTTTGCAACTACTTTACTTTTGGAGAAAATTCAAAACATTCATTATTCAATAGGGCCCAAACTATCAAAAACCAGCGGTTTCAATGAACACACATTTCTTGGTAGAATCATGCAGGACTGAAATTTTTGATGTTTTTCTACTCCTCTCATGAGCCCAAACAAGTCTCTAAAAGCATAAGTTTGCAACTACTTTACTTTTGGAGAAAATTCAAAACATTCATTATTCAAAAGAGCCCAATAGCAAAAACCAGCGTTTTGAATGAAGAATCACATTTCTTGGTAGAATCATGCAGGATTGAAATTTTTGATGGTTTTTTACTCCTCTCAACAGCCCAAACAAGTTTCTAAAAGGATGAGTTTGCAACTACTTTACTTTTGGAGAAAATTCAAAACATTCATTATTCAATAGGGCCCAAACTATCAAAAACCAGCGGTTTGAATGAACACACATTTCTTGGTAGAATCATGCAGGACTGAAATTTTTGATGTTTTTCTACTCCTCTCATGAGCCCAAACAAGTCTCTAAAAGCATGAGTTTGCAACTACTTTACTTTTGGAGAAAATTCAAAACATTCATTATTCAATAGAGCCCAATAGCAAAAACCAGCGTTTTGAATGAAGAATCACATTTCTTGGTAGAATCATGCAGGATTACAATTTTTGATGGTTTTTTACTCCTCTCAACAGCCCAAACAAGTTTCTAAAAGGATGAGTTTGCAACTACTTTACTTTTGGAGAAAATTCAAAACATTCATTATTCAATAGGGCCCAAACTATGAAAAACCAACGGTTTCAATGAACACACATTTCTTGGTAGAATCATGCAGGACTGAAATTGTTGATGTTTTTCTACTCCTCTTATGAGCCCAAACAAGTCTCTAAAAGCATGAGTTTGCAACTACTTTACTTTTGGAGAAAATTCAAAACATTCATTATTCAATAGAGCCCAATAGCAAAAATCAGGTTTTGAATCAAGAATCACATTTCTTGGTAGAATCATGCAGGATTGAAATTTTTGATGGTTTTTTACTCCTCTCAACAGCCCAAACAAGTTTCTAAAAGGATGAGTTTGCAACTACTTTACTTTTGGAGAAAATTCAAAACATTCATTATTCAATAGGGCCCAAACTATCAAAAACCAGCGGTTTCAATGAACACACATTTCTTGGTAGAATTAAGCAGGACTGAAATTTTTGATGTTTTTCTACTCCTCTCATGAGCCCAAACAAGACTCTAAAAGCATGAGTTTGCAACTACTTTACTTTTGGAGAAAATTCAAAACATTCATTATTCAATAGAGCCCAATAGCAAAAATCAGGTTTTGAATGAAGAATCACATTTCTTGGTAAAATCATGCAGGATTGAAATTTTTGATGGTTTTTTACTCCTCTCAACAGCCCAAACAAGTTTCTAAAAGGATGAGTTTGCAACTACTTTACTTTTGGAGAAAATTCAAAACATTCATTATTCAATAGGGCCCAAACTATCAAAAACCAGCGGTTTCAATGAACACACATTTCTTGGTAGAATCATGCAGGACTGAAATTGTTGATGTTTTTCTACTCCTCTCATGAGCCCAAACAAGTCTCTAAAAGCATGAGTTTGCAACTACTTTACTTTTGGAGAAAATTCAAAACATTCATTATTCAATAGAGCCCAATAGCAAAAACCAGCATTTTGAATGAAGAATCACATTTCTTGGTAGAATCATGCAGGGTTACAATTTTTGATGGTTTTTTACTCCTCTCAACAGCCCAAACAAGTTTCTAAAAGGATGAGTTTGCAACTACTTTACTTTTGGAGAAGATTCAAAACATTCATTATTCAATAGGGCCCAAACTATCAAAAACCAACGGTTTCAATGAACACACATTTCTTGGTAGAATCATGCAGGACTGAAATTGTTGATGTTTTTCTACTCCTCTCATGAGCCCAAACAAGTCTCTAAAAGCATGAGTTTGCAACTACTTTACTTTTGGAGAAAATTCAAAACATTCATTATTCAATAGAGCCCAATAGCAAAAATCAGGTTTTGAATCAAGAATCACATTTCTTGGTAGAATCATGCAGGATTGAAATTTTTGATGGTTTTTTACTCCTCTCAACAGCCCAAACAAGTTTCTAAAAGGATGAGTTTGCAACTACTTTACTTTTGGAGAAAATTCAAAACATTCATTATTCAATAGGGCCCAAACTATCAAAAACCAGCGGTTTCAATGAACACACATTTCTTGGTAGAATTATGCAGGACTGAAATTTTTGATGTTTTTCTACTCCTCTCATGAGCCCAAACAAGACTCTAAAAGCATGAGTTTGCAACTACTTTACTTTTGGAGAAAATTCAAAACATTCATTATTCAATAGAGCCCAATAGCAAAAATCAGGTTTTGAATGAAGAATCACATTTCTTGGTAAAATCATGCACGATTGAAATTTTTGATGGTTTTTTACTCCTCTCAACAGCCCAAACAAGTTTCTAAAAGGATGAGTTTGCAACTACTTTACTTTTGGAGAAAATTCAAAACATTCATTATTCAATAGGGCCCAAACTATCAAAAACCAGCGGTTTCAATGAACACACATTTCTTGGTAGAATCATGCAGGACTGAAATTTTTGATGTTTTTCTACTCCGCTCATGAGCCCAAACAAGTCTCTAAAAGCATAAGTTTGCAACTACTTTACTTTTGGAGAAAATTCAAAACATTCATTATTCAATAGAGCCCAATAGCAAAAATCAGGTTTTGAATGAAGAATCACATTTCTTGGTAGAATCATGCAGGATTGAAATTTTTGATGGTTTTTTACTCCTCTCAACAGCCCAAACAAGTTTCTAAAAGGATGAGTTTGCAACTACTTTACTTTTGGAGAAAATTCAAAACATTCATTATTCAATAGGGCCCAAAATATCAAAAACCAGCGGTTTGAATGAATACACATTTCTTGGTAGAATCGTGCAGGCTGAAATTTTTGATGTTTTTCTACTCCTCTCATGAGCCTAAACAAGTCTCTAAAAGGATGAGTTTGCAACTACTTTACTTTTGGAGAAAATTCAAAACATTCATTATTCAAAAGAGCCCAATAGCAAAAACCAGCGTTTTGAATGTAGAATCACATTTCTTCGTAGAATCATGCAGGATTGAAATTTTTGATGGTTTTCTACTCCTCTCATGAGCCCAAACAAGTCTCTAAAAGCATGAGTTTGCAACTACTTTACTTTTGGAGAAAATTCAAAACATTCATTATTCAATAGAGCCCAATAGCAAAAATCAGGTTTTGAATGAAGAAACACATTTCTTGGTAAAATCATGCAGGATTGAAATTTTTGATGGTTTTTTACTCCTCTCAACAGCCCAAACAAGTTTCTAAAAGGATGAGTTTGCAACTACTTTACTTTTGGAGAAAATTCAAAACATTCATTATTCAATAGGGCCCAAACTATCAAAAACCAGCGGTTTGAAAGAACACACATTTCTTGGTAGAATCATGCAGGACTGAAATTTTTGATGTTTTCTACTCCTCTCATGAGCCCAAACAAGTCTCTAAAAGCATGAGTTTGCAACTACTTTACTTTTGGAGAAAATTCAAAACATTCATTATTCAATAGAGCCCAATAGCAAAAATCAGGTTTTGAATGAAGATTCACATTTCTTGGAAGAATCATGCAGGATTGAAATTTTTGATGGTTTTTTACTCCTCTCAACAGCCCAAACAAGTTTCAAAAAGGATGAGTTTGCAACTACTTTACTTTTGGAGAAAATTCAAAACATTCATTATTCAATAGGGCCCAAACTATCAAAAACCAGCGGTTTCAATGAACACACATTTCTTGGTAGAATCATGCAGGACTGAAATTTTTGATGTTTTTCTACTCCTCTCATGAGCCCAAACAAGTCTCTAAAAGCATGAGTTTGCAACTACTTTACTTTTGGAGAAAATTCAAAACATTCATTATTCAATAGAGCCCAATAGCAAAAATCAGGTTTTGAATGAAGAATCACATTTCTTGGTAGAATAATGCAGGATTGAAATTTTTGATGGTTTTTTACTCCTCTCAACAGCCCAAACAAGTTTCTAAAAGGATGAGTTTGCAAGTACTTTACTTTTGGAGAAAGTTCAAAACATTCATTATTCAATAGGGCCCAAAATATCAAAAACCAGCGGTTTGAATGAACACACATTTCTTGGTAGAATCGTGCCGGACTGAAATTTTTGATTTTTTCTACTCCTCTCATGAGCCCAAACAAGTCTCTAAAAGGATGAGTTTGCAACTACTTTACTTTTGGAGAAAATTCAAAACATTCATTATTCAATAGAGCCCAATAGCAAAAACCAGCGTTTTGAATGAAGAATCACATTTCTTGGTAGAATCATGCAGGATTGAAATTTTTGATGGTTTTTTACTCCTCTCAACAGCCCAAACAAGTTTCTAAAAGGATGAGTTTGCAACTACTTTACTTTTGGAGAAAATTCAAAACATTCATTATTCAATAGGGCCCAAACTATCAAAAACCAGCGGTTTCAATGAACACACATTTCTTGGTAGAATCATGCAGGACTGAAATTTTTGATGTTTTTCTACTCCTCTCATGAGCCCAAACAAGTCTCTAAAAGCATGAGTTTGCAACTACTTTACTTTTGGAGAAAATTCAAAACATTCATTATTCAATAGAGCCCAATAGCAAAAATCAGGTTTTGAAT